>NW_014559346.1:560412-642178 GCF_001313825.1 Dinoponera quadriceps
AAATTTAACGTTCTGTACTTACTAGGATGCGTATAAATTTGTATTGCTTTTAATATATTGATATCGTGAAAAAGAGAAATAATTTCGACATATAATGTAGAATAATATTTCAAAATATATATTATTATATTAATAATATTATTATATTATATCGATACTTCTATATACACATGTATAAAAACTGGTATCTCACCGGAAATTTTCTAGGCGCTCTTTAATAAACAAACCGGGCTCTATCGGAAATAACTGATTTAGACGGTCGCGTCTTAGGAGGAACAAACAAATCGACAATTCACACCTAACGATCGTCCCTCCGGCAAGAGGGCACAGTGTGGGTCGTCGGAAGCGAGCATCGAGTGAGATACTTCGCGGGATTCTCGAATCGTTGTCGCACGATTACGAAATACGAAGCTTACTTCGTAAAATCGGCTCGACTTAGTCGCGAGTATTACGATTATCGTTCGTTCGATCGCAACGTTTAGGCACAACGTTTTGTACCTTCGGCTCCGATCGTGTGTGATCCGTCGCATTTTCGACCGCGACGAAGTCATCTTCAGGCATTGTCACGCTAAGCTCGTTATTCCGTTGATTGGGCAATCCGATGTGGCTGTTTGTTCGCCTCTCTTCATGGTATCAATAAATGCGTGATATCACCGATCTCGTACTCGCCTAAAAGAACGTGAAAAATGTCCCTCATTGTCAAGTGGCGAATCGTCTCGTTCACGTGGCTAGACACGTAATCCTGTATTATCGGCAGTATGTCTGGCTTGATGATGTCTAATGCCTCCGGTGTCAGCTCCTCGAAGACCTGCGAAACAATCAGGCCGATTTATAGATGTGTTCGACACGTCCCAACAGAGTGAAATTCATCCTGCGGGAATCTCGAGCCACTCGTGCTTTGCGTTCGAACATTGAATTTGAATTATTCAGCACAGGCCCTTTAAGGGCGTAATATTATTCAATATTAAGTAATATTCCGAGCATATTCTTAGAATATTAGACGAAATATTCTGATAATATTCTAGGAATATTGCGCGTTTATAGGGATCATATATAGCACAGTTTCGGGAAATTTAGCCGAGAGCCATTTTCCGCGGTGGATCCTTTTCACAAAAATCCGAATTCTCGGATGTTCATTTCACGGGCGACCTCGATTCACGGGAGTCTCACCTTGCTCATAATCTTGCCGATGTCCTCGCCGCCCATGAAGTCCTCCAGGTGTATCTTAATCGCGCGCAGAGAAAAATCGAGGACGAAGCTCTTCGTGTACATTCCTCTGTTGTAGCCGAGCGCGGTGTTCGCGTAAGCGCGGAAGTCGCGCACGGTCGTTTGGAAAGGACCCGCGCCGTGTAGCTGATACGTGTCGCCCAGTACACCGGATATGTTGTAATGGCCCGTCGCGTAAATCTCGGGAATGGAGATGTTGATCGCGATGGTAGGGCCGATCAGCGACAGCTTAGCGCGATCGATCAGGAAAGTCGACAACTTCCTCACTTCTAGGCTCTCGATCAGCAGGTGCACTCTACGCAGCAGATTTCGCGCGATGAAGTTTCGCGCGTCGCCGGCATCATTAACGCGACAGCAACCGCGATAATCGATTCTTCCGCGCTTAGCTCGCCAAAGCCGGTCGCGAGATATATCCTCTCAAGACGAAACCTGACGTACACGGCAGCGTAAAACACGATCTACAGGTAGGAATTAACCAACGGTGTTTGTCTTAGATGATTTCAGATTCATCCGGATGAAGATGTGGTGAAAATCCAACAAATTCAACTTAGATGAGATGAAGATGAGTTTGCCTTTAATTTATTTAGATGGGAAATAAGATAAGTAGCGCTGCTTATCTGGATAACTTTTTAGATGATATCGCCTTCATGAGAGACTTTGTAAAAGTTTCTGATAAAACTTAAGCAGATCGTAACATTGCGCAACGGCTAAGTAATTCGTCGGCATAATCGCTCTAAATTTCAGGATCCAACAGAAAAGACCAATAATCATTGACCGCTCACTAATCGCTGTGCTTCCTGAACGCACTCGTTATTTCGGTCTTCTTCAATAAAGCCCATATCAGACTGCTGACTGTGAAGGCCGATCTGACCGGCGGTTACGACTATCGACTTTTGAAGGGCCTATCATAGTGGAGCGTCGTGTAACTAGTCTATTGTAATTGGTCCATTGAGAATTGGCAGTCGTAATCGGCAGTCGGGTCGGCCTTCACAGTCGGCAGTTTGACACAAGCTTAAAGTGGATTGATCAATTGAAACAAATGGTTTGTTCTTTTCAGTTGCGCCGCTGAACCAGTGCGATAAGTTCGAATGAGACAAGTATATTTCGTCTCGCTCTAAAGGTAAGGATGATCAATTTATTCATCTGGATGATTGTTTAGATAATTTTATCTAGATACCAGTGCGAACACCGTTGGCCAATCACCGGTCGATTATTCTCCTCACACTCGAATACGATCGGTCAATTTCTTATTCTTACTTCCTGCGAACGCACTCGTACCGCCCATCGGTAGACCACGCTTTAAGCGGACACTTACTTCCCTATTTCCGGATTGTCCGTGTCGATGACGATCTCGTCGAGCGTGAACGGCTCCAACGGTGGTATACCCAGTTCCGGTATGCCGTTGCGCATTCGGACGCGGAATTTTTCCAGGAATCTTCTCAGCTTGAACTCGAGGCCCCTTGACGCCGCGCTGTCAACTACCACCCCCTCCTCGTGACGATTAGCGAATAAAATAAGCGAATGAAAGAGTCTAGTGTGACTAAGCGTTACGATATATTCGATATTACGCGGCGACACGCCGACAACCATATACTCGCGATATACTCACTGTATCCGGTCGTCGCCCTGGTGGCGTTGATCAATAAATTTCTCGGCCTCTCCACCGCGCTGGTTACTACAATCAGAAGACAAGACCGAGAGAGAGAGGGTCTCCCTTCATTTGCGTTCACGTTTATCTCGTCTAATCTTATTGCGCGCTTGTTATATTGCCGCGTCGCGCCGGAGGTCAGGAGGCATTTAACTCTTTCGGTCGTCTCCCATCGTCGCCCGCATTTCCGGTGCATTGTTGCGTCACAGCGATTCTTCTCTCTCTCTCTCTCTCTTTCTCTCCATTCTTTTATTGTTTATATATGTGAACGCGCGAAATTGCGCGTTCCATTCCGGAAAAGTTTCGCCGAAATTTCGTTCGATTGTACGAGCGACGGAACAACGGAAGGGAAAATACCGGCGACGACGGCGCACCGAAAGATTTGTAGAAACAGAAGCGCGGAAGTAATCGGTACATTAAGACGGCATTGCGATTGTTTCCTTGAGGGATAAAACGCCGGTCGTCTCTATCGCGTGCGGATATTCTCGTACGCGAGTGCACTTCCTCCTCGGAAGTACATCGGCTCGCGTGAGATACGTGCTTGGATGAAACGTAAATTGTAATTATGCGGGTGTGCGTTGAAGCGGTTCGCTATTTAAGTCATTTGAGTTAGTTTGTCTTACGTTCACTTCTGCGAAAGTTTGTTAGCAATTCCCATTAAAATTCCCGTCCCGAGGAGGCGGAGGAACAGTAATATTGACAATATCGTGCTGAAAGCGTGTTCAATCAAACCGAGGCAGGGCTATTCGACAGCGTTTTATTTAAAGGGGGATTAAAAAGCTGTCCGGGAATTTTCATAATGCAATTGCAAGAGTCTTTATCGTCCCGCCCGTGATGAAGAGGAAGAGAACGTAGTCTCTTCTTCGCAATCAAACGCACCGTAACGTTGCTGCAGGTCGTATTGCATTACTGCGTCACCGCGCTGTCTGTATATTCGCATCTTCGAGTTCCCGTTGGCTCGCGACCCCGGGCGTGTTGGAATTTACGCTAACGCGAATTACGTTTCTCAATGTCCCTCAGAGAGACGTGTAATTGGTCCCTAACTTTTCGACGCCCACATCGCTCGTTTACGTACATTGTGATTAAAGCTTCGACTCGCGCGGCAATGTATACAGACATGTCGAAAGCCGACATGGTTAAAAGGAGAAAATGACAAAAGGGAAGTTTCATCTCGAGCGGAATGCGCACAATCGTGTACGAGTTACGTATATTTGGCTGTGAAGCATAATGAGACATCGTTCGTGTTCGATTAATTGGGGGATCAAGTGCAGATGATCGGAACTTTATTCTCATAGTTGAACCAAATTCAGTCTCTAATCATCAAGTTAATTTCTTATAAATATATATGTTGTACACTGGAAAAAAATTACTACGTTCAAATAGATATTTGTTAAGGAGTATTGGAGTAGTTAATTTTATTCGGATCAAATAAATACTATTTAAATGTAGCATTTTTTTTTCTTTCGATGTGCTATATTTAAGTTAACATTTACTTAATCCAAATAAAAAAAAAATCACTCCCATATTACATAGCAAATATTCACTTGAACATAACAATTTTTTTTTCAGCATATATACGGATTGTTACGCGAAAGAGTATACATTTCCACTTATATTTCCGTTTCTATTGGCTCGTCATTTTCCAAAGGTACTTTCCAAGGATATAGACTCAGCGTTACTCATTATCAGCGGTCATATGCAGAAGCATTTGCAATATAATAAGCTAATAATAATAATATAATAAGCTACTGAAGATTGTTTTCTTTTTTTTTTTTTCTAAAACCATGAAGCTGCGCCGTAAGCGTGAAGTATTCAAGCCTTTCTGAAAAAATCTTGACGATTTGTACGAACACATACTGTAGTCCGTGGCAGTATCCGTAACGCGATGCAACAATTCTTTTTGCCGTTGCATGACTCCCGTTACTGTAACAAACGATCACAAATCAACGAGATACTCTTTCACAAACAGGATGAATTAACCGAGAGAGAGCCGAGGAAATGTTGATTAAATTCTGCCCGCTCATCTCGCGACATCCGACATCTATGTAGCGAGTGGAGACCTCTTCTCAGTCGAGTGTAACGTAATAATTAATATTTGTAAATTAACAAGGACGAAAAGACGCGCGATGATAATATTTGATCTTCCTTCGTTCCACATTGCGTTTGATTAACGCGAATACGGAGTGTAAATTATATCTCATCGTACACGAGTACTCTATAAGCGCGTAATATTCCTAGAATTTTATATGAATATTATTCAGTATTAAAATAATAACAATATAGCAAAAAGGTATATAAGTAAAATATATATACACAGATACGTATACGTGAATAATTTTTTTCAAATACAAAACGTATTTTTACGTAAAATTACTTCGACTTTATTTATATGATAAAACAATTGGCGTTGCAATACATTTGAAACAATGAACTACAATTATATATATTATATATATTACATATGATGTTTTTACAGTAACATTAAATAATGTTATTTTTTTAATATTATTAAAGGCGGGCATACAAGCATCTATTAATTAATATTCCAGAGATACTACTTAATATTAAGTAATAATTCTAGAACATTATTAGAATATTACATCCAAGAGTATTCCAAGAATATACCTAGAGAATATTATTCAATATTAAATAATATTACGGGCTTATAGGGTACATGAAATCTCGCGCTATTGATAGCGCTCTTCCTTTGTTTCCCTTTGTTTCCCACGCTCGACTGATGAAGATCGCATCCCATGGATCTCATTTAGATTCGTTTTGATACGAATCGAATGAAGCGAAGGATATCCACGCGCATTCGCTCGCACTTGGCGACCGATCGACACTTGCCTTTGCATACGTTAATTAAACCGTACGCCGATGGCTGCGGCACCGATTGCGGATAGCGAAGGATCGACTCGGTCGGAGGCTCGAGAGAGTCGGTTTTCGGGAAACGCGAAGCTCTCATACCGACCGACAATTCTGACGCGGGTTATCCGAGAGGCGGGTTCGTCGACAAATTTCGTCTCGCAACGATTTCTTGTCCGGTGACTGAACTGAGGGGGGAGATTACATCGGCACGCCGATGATTCACGACGTGATCCATTACGTCGAGAGAAGATCGAGTCGAACAACTTGCCGACGAATAATAATAATAATAATGATAATAATAATCGCGCCCGGCGGAATGCGGCGGCGAAGAGAGTTCCGCACAGTTGCAATTGCAAATTCGATTACAGTTTATTTTTTTATTTGACTTGCTGCCATTCACGCACGCGCTCCCGCCGCGTCGCGCATCGGCCGCGCATGTGTGTGAAAAAATTGCACGTCGCGCGCCGAGCTTCAATTCCACTTATAACGCGGTTTACGTAACAACGTGTGAAAGATCGCGAGCTGAATTTTCAATGTGACTTTTTTATCCTACCGTCACGATATCATCGTGCAAGTGACGCGCATTACCGCTGCCGCCGCCGCTGCTGTTAATTGAATCGGAAGTTTCAATTGATATCAATTATCGGACGGAAATTAGTCGTGCAACTTGAACGAGAGCAGCAATCGAGGAAAAACAAATTTTCCTTTACTCCGGTGCCGCTTTATTTATATGTATTGATTGATGGTTGAATTAAATCAATCTATTTATATGAATAAAATCTCGTGCTTGGATGTATTAAGTAATTAAAGCCAAACAAAATAATTGACGAACAGAAGTACCCTCCCCCCTCCCTCTCCCGTCCCCGCCCAGAAATGTTACGCGTTACGGACCAAAGAAGGATTTGGCAATAACAAAAGTTGACAAATGACTGTTGCTAAATGACTGAGGTGAAATATCGAAGGCCAAACGTTCGGTCGAAATAATTTGATCGGATGAAATAAATATTCATATAGTTTTAAGAGTTGAGATTTGGTCGCTCGAACTAAGATTAGACTGTGAAATTAAACTTCGGTAATCCAATACCAAATCTTGATAGTAGAGTATGATATATATATACCATATATATATATATATATATATATGGTATATATATGGTATATATATATATATATATATATTTGGTAACTATTAATAAACATACAGTCCGTGAGGAAAATTGTTTTAGGTAGTTGTTATAATTTTTCTGAAAAAACATCTCATCGTAATCTATCTTGACGTAATTATCTGTTCGTAAACTATTTTAGGGCAGCTTGACACTCCGCTTCTTCACTTGGATGTATCTTTCTCACTTCAGTGTGAAGAAATCCTCTGTAGTTTCGATTTCGTCACTCGTCCGACTACTGACCGTAATTTGCGCTGCTACGCTAATTTGACAGGAATCGACGAGTCTTACGAACTCCTGTTTTTACATTTCGTGCTTATAATATGTCCTTGTGTGGAGAAAGAGAAAGAATAGAGAGTAGAGAGTGGGTGAGTGAGAGTGAGAGGAGGGAGGGGGGAGTCATAAATATATACTAATAGTTACCAAATATTTTGTAAGAACGGAATTGAATGATCCCGTAATATTTACGAGATATCTAATAATAATCATCAATACTAAGAGATGTTAAATATTTCTTGGCTGTTATTATTTTATTTAGTTGTTTCAACTCGGAATAAAAGTTCGTTCGTACCGCAAACCAACTAAATACTTGGTAATTAATATCAAGTTTCATAACGATTATTCCAAATATTCCGTCGAAATCTCTAAACTAAATATATTCAGTAATTATTATCAGTCTTTTTTTTCTGAATGGCGGTTATACTTTATATTGAGTTATGTATGCTTATTTCCAGCTTTCCCGCGTGTCCTCTCATTCTTTTCATATTACATCGCACGTTCTTGTAGGCGAATAAAAATTTAATTAATTAAAGTTTTGATTAACGTTTTATGTACATTCGGATTGTGTTTTTTTCTCGCTACACTGAATAAAGGGTTTGGGAAAAATTATCGAGCATTTAGCGAAGTAGTTTCGACTGAATGATTTGGATTGGTGTAACCAAACAATTTAATTGAAACTATCGCATTAAATGTTCGTTACCAAATAATTGTTGCTGAACTCTTTTTTCCAGTGTAGAGATTATGCAAAATATCGCGTTTGCAAGGACAAGATGTGACTAATGCTGACGTCGAGGAGTAAAAAATACCATTCGTCATTTGTACGAAACATATCACTTATATCAATTAAATGTTAATAAGCTCTTCTCTTACGTTAAGTTGCAAAAAATGCGTCGCAGTCTGATTCATCGTTCGTTTCCGCGAATGTATCTTTTCCTGATATTATTAGATGTTCCTCGTAACATATTTTCTGTGTGAATGCGTTCTTCAATCCTTTTCAATGGTTTTAATTAATCCAAAAGTCTGGGGATTCATCGATTTTCATGCATATTTATCGAAATACTTCGCGTTTATAGAGCTTAAACGTTCTTTTCTCTCTCTCACTATCGATCTATTTTTGACAGGCCCACAAGCGGTCTCGAATTAATTAATCAAATTCAATTCAACTTATTTGAGATTAAGCATTACTATTTGATACTATAATGTTTGAGTATTTGAGATAACGGAGACTGCTTTTTAACTCACACGCGAGAGAAAAATATTGATCGCAAGATGAATTAGTCATGGGAGGGTTGTTTATACACGTTTAAACTACGACCATATCGAAGGTAATTCGGCATATCGCAATATTATCTTTTATGTTCCACTAATGGAACTTTTATGTTCAACGTACAGTCGTTGCTGTGGGAATTCTCTTATCGCGTATCCTGTTCCGGACAACTGTTTTTTTTTTTAATGCAGTATACATTTTTGAGAAACGCGTCGATATGAAACATTTATCATTTCGCATGCCGGTGAGTTTTATTATCTAATTGATCGATTACATGCGAGAAAGTGGAATAATGTATACACTCTAGTTTTGTATCCGATTAAAAATAGGGTCACTACTCGGTGTACAATAAATATATCGCGCTCCTATGCCGATTGCGACCAGTGGCTGTCATGTTAATCGTTATGTTTAAAGAAATTCGTGACTTTTTATGTGACTTTGATTTATAAATACCGCTCGAACGGCAAAATGTAATTAGAAACGAGCCGTCCCGTCATCTCTTCGACTAATCAAATGTTTTCGACCATTATTCGACGAGGAATGCAGTTTTTTATTTTATATGTATTGCGATACCAATTGTTTTATCATATAAATTATTAAAATAAAAACAAATATATATATATATATAATTTTTATGTTTTTCTATATTATTATTATTATTTCAATATTCTAAGAACATTTTTATAACATGCCAAGAATATTACGTAAAGCGGACATCAATAGAACATCCTTATAATATAAAAAAATATTACATAATACCCTTAGAATATTAGAATTATTTTAATAATATCCACATAATATTCTAGGAATATTACTCGCTCATAGGATCAGTTCTTTCCGATATCGTTATCTAATATAATGACGCTTGAACTTTCCATTCATCGCTCAATCTTTAATTGATATCGCTGTACCGTTGCGCCTGTGTGTCTTTTCACTTTCATCGAATACCGACGCGCTGTATCTCCTCATCTATCCGGGCATCGTAATTCGTTACGTCACCCCCCCCGGTTCGATGAATTTACCTCCTGGGGATCTCCATCGGCCTAACTTATTTGCTATTCAACATTTCAGCCGACAAACTACTTACGGCCGAGCGGTCGGCGCTCTCTCAATATTCAATTGTTACACTTTAAACGTTAACTTTTGATTTTCGCTGCGAGATACAAAGCATACAATCCCGTATGATTGATATATCATCAAACAATGTGCCGCTGTGCGATGTATTTTCTACTTATTTCACTTATCATGCAATTGGTCTTTTCTTTCTCTTACTAAATAAATGTCCATGCAACATCATTGCTGTTTAATCTTGCGAATGTTTAATAATTTCACGCGATTACCGAGTGATATCGGGGATCGACTCACGGAAGTTCGTTGCGGAGTTGGCGACGTTACCGATGCCGTCCAGAAGGATGGAGGGCAAGGGCTCGGTCGGCGAAGCGTGCACCATCACTTGGAGGACGATGCATATCGTTATCGTGAGAACTCGTCTTGCCGCACGGCACTTGATCGACCCCGGTAACATCGTCGTGTACCCCGTCGTGGGAAACCGTGCGATCGGAAAAACGCGGAAAATCGGCCGATCGGCTCCGCTCTCGTGGGAGCAGGAAGACTGACTGACTGACTGACAAGATGAAAAACCGCGCGGTGCACAGCGAACTGCTGGTGCAGGCCGCGCGCGTGCACACCGAGCGCGTCGTCGTCAGCGAAAGTGAGCGTTCGTACACGCGCGCGCGCGTCGTTCGATTCCCATGTCGCATTTACACGCTCGGCTCAGCCCGACGCGTCGCCCACCGGGGAACGTGCAGGTAATCGCGGTTTCGGAGCAAGCCGGGCGACTCTTCCTCGCCCGAAGGTCGGCGCCTACGCGAGGCATTTGCCGCCGATCGAATTTCGCCGCAAACGGTGGCCCGGCGATCTCCTCCTAAGTTGAAATTCTCGCCTCATGTCAAACGTCTTTCAATTTTATAACACACCTTCTAAGCGTGCAATGTTCCCGAGAATATTATACGAATATTATTCGATATTAAAATAATATTCTTATAATATTCTAAGAACGTTACGTGGTATTTTTTCTTATTTCGGGAAAGTTCTATTGATGTTGCACTTCACATAATATTCTTGGTATATTGTAAAAATGTTCTTAGAGTATTGAAAAAATATAAAATAATAGTAATATAGAAAAATATATGTAAATAAAATATATATGTATATACATATGTTATATATACAGGGTGTACATAAAAGACTACAATTAAATATACATAAAGAGTTGAAAATTTAAAAAAATATATAATATGAAAATAACATAATAATATTATTTTTTTAATATTATTATTGTCGTAGTATAAACAGACGACATACGTTGGCGATTATCGCATTAATAATAATCAAGGTCGCGTCTTTATCGTTATTCGCAAGTACAAAGGGCAAAATGATTCACTCCGCAACGGATCAATATTGCACCGATGCGGACACGGGAGAAATGAGAACCGAACGGCACGGCTTTTTATCTTTTCGCGGCGTATTATTAGAAACATGAGATTAACGACCGGTTTCGCCAGGAGAACCGTGACTAGAAAAGGACCGAAAAAAAAATAGGCTACACGAGGTTTTAAGTTGATCGTCGGCGGCGCCGGTGAAATCGCGGATCACACTTGGGGCGGGTTCCACTTGACGCTCGCGTTAACTTGACGCGTAATAGTTACCAAATATGTAATAGTAAAAATCAAACATTTGATAACAGATGTTAAATATTTCCTGTTAGTATTTAATTCAGCTGTCGTTATTTTATTTAGTGGATACGACTTTTGATGAAAGTCGTTTGCGGGCCAACTGAATATTCGATAATTAATATCGTAATTTCACGAACCAAATATTCCGTCTCGAAATCTCGAAAGTAAATGCATTTAGCAAGTTTATCACCAAGCTTTTTTTGTCTTTTTTTTTTTTCAGTTAATATAAGCATTCCTCCTACGGCCGTCGATTGTCCGAAGCGGATACGCTTAATTTAATTCTACAACATAGTAGGAGCTAAGATGGTAAAAAATAGATTCAATTTCAATTCTAATAATATAATATAACCCCTATTTTGACCCCTGATAAAATAAAGTCTTAAATTTCCGTTTTCGCTGTTTCAGCATTAAAATAGGTTGATGAAGGTAGCGTTGGAATTCAATCTGTAGAATTAATGGTTCAAGAGAGAAGTTGAAAAGTATCAATATCGTCAAATTTGTTTAGATTTTCATTTGTTTCTCTTATTAGGCCGTCTAAATGAGCGCAAATTATCCTTAAGAGCGTGAAAATAACGTGAAAATTTCAACTCGGGTGTTCCTCATGGACACGCTTCCACGTTATGGTAGCGGTTATTTCGCGGGACACGTGTGGCGTCGTAAGGATCGAGACTATTATTAACGTGTTCACGTGTTACGAATTCCAAGGATCGCGTCAATCCCATTCCCGGTCGGTACGACATATGTAACACGTCACCGTCGGCGAAAGTGAAGGTCTCTCATTCTCTCGCGCGAGTCGGCGTGAGAGAGAATTATTATGATTTAGCGTACCGCGCGAAATAATAACAATATTCGACGTCCGTGCGACGCAAATCGCTCGAGTATCCCTCAATCTAACGCTCACTTTTATAGCCACACATTCATTATTTTAATAGAACACCGGTTGAAAGGGGAAGAAAAGCTACTGGTTTTGTATCTACTCGATTGCAATCACTTTTCTTTTTTTTTTTTTCATGATTAACGAAGTTGTCGGTTATCGTTATTACTGATGAAAATCGGGGCGGAAGAACCGCGAGATTTTACGGCCGGGCCCGAAATAGCCGTTACGCGTCTACTTTGGCCGCAGGTTCTCGGAATCACAGGATTGTGTAACAGGGTCACGCGGATGCGGAAGTGCGCGGAAGTGGTGGCCGCGCGCACAATACGGTAGTACGTCGCGAGGTAAATTGCCACAATAGACGTCGCGGAGGTCGTGAAAAAGGGAGCGCACGCACGGCCGTAGTAAAAGTACTTTACTTGTTGCGCGACTTTACGTGCACGGGACGCGTACGTGACGCGCATTGTGATCGCCGGATCGGCGGCCACCGCCGGGAGCCTCCAGCAGGCGTCTCCGTGGCATCGTAACGAGGAATTATACTGCGGTCTCAAAGTTATTCCGGCAAAATATATATATATATATACGCGCACGTGTATATACGTATATGTATATATACACATATAGGGTGTCCCAAACTAATCTCGGTTCCCGTGGTGTGTAAGGAGAACGGGTGAGACTGAACGGGAAAATCTTGTACCGTTTTGCAAATAACACGCAAAATTTCGAATTACCAATGATTGAAAATGGTGATTTATAGAGGCTTCTTTAATTTCACCAGTTTCAGCCGTTCTACTTGCCACTACATCATGGAAACCGAGATTAGTTTGGGACACCTTGTATATAAATGATAAGGAGGAATTCTGCATTCATCGCAGCCTTCACTTGAAAGTCGTAAAAATAAATAGAGAACGTTAAACTATCGACGAACCGATAGACTTCTCACGTTTATTTTTACACATATAAACGTTCAGTTTCGAAATCAATCCGGAACGTGACGGAAAATGCAATACGGGCGCGTATAGCGAAAATATATATTTTCTTAAATCTGCAGCTTTGCGTGAAGAAAACAAAGTAATTGTTTATTCTAGATATATTCGAATAAAAGAATTTATTCGACTTCTGCTAATTCACTTAGAGTAAATGTTATTACTACCTATTGAAAAAATATATTTTACTTTATTTTCTCTCTCAATACATGTAATTCGTAATAATAATAATTCGTAAAATACCTCTTCGCTTACAACATATTGGTTTATTCACACCAATATTTACACAAACATATTTTTATACTGAGAAAAATTTTCTTTGAAATGAAAAAATATGCATTCTGAAATTTGTAGCTTTGAATGAAAGCAATCGTTTATTCCATTTCAATAAAAGAATTTGAACTCAAGTAGATTCGTTATTAGTACCCACTGAAAAAAATATATTTTATTTTTTACATACTTTTCTCGCAGAATACACAATTCCCATGTCTTCGTAAAACATTTCGCTTCGACACAGCACATTCATATCTTCACTATACCTCAAAATGAAGAAGCGTTTAAGTACAGCTCAACAACGGAACAAAATCGCGACACTTACGCCTCGATATAGACTCACTTTATGCGATATATCTTCGAAAATACTAAACCCGCGAAACTCAAGCAAATATTAAACATAAGCTCGCACATATGCACCGATACTATAAATCAAAGGAAAATATTAACACAAACTTGCCTCAGATTTATAAAACAGCTCATTCACGCCGTATCATACACCATCAGCGAACAACATTTGCGACCGGCGACAATTAATCCTCGGCCGTCAAGTTAATTTTAACATCGTAACTCGTTGGAATCCACGAGATCGGGGGGACATTAGTCAACAGTAAAGTTGTTCGCTCCGAGTTATTGTCCAATTAAAAGTTGCGCTCCGATCTGGCGTTCGGCTCGCGAGATAAAAAGAAGAGGAAACGTTGTTTCGAAGTTTGGCGGGGACGGTTGCGGAATACGGCAGTTGCGGCCTTGACGCGACGAGTTCGAGAAAAACAGAGGCTGTTTGCGGGGCCCGGATCGTCCTTTAACGTCCTATAGGCTGCACCGTGGTCGGCTTCGGATAGACCCACGGGTTCGGTGCGTAACCCGGTCTCTGAGGTATCGGGTAGACGGTAATGGCCCCAGGTGCAACGGGCGCGGGAGTAGGTATCGCGTGTACACAGGCCACCAGAGCCATTAAGGCTGCGGCAACAACAATAACGACTCTTCCCAGATAGACCTGGAAACGGAAATATATCGTCGAAATGCGATATCGTCTCACTCGCCGGGACGATTCGAAATTTCCGTGGGGAACGCAGGGCTCCGCAATCGCTGCAGCTTTCGATCCGAAGAAAGAGTGGTGAAACAAAAGCGGAAATCGCTGGGAATTTAACGGGATCATTGTTATTGTTACTTCACGTTCATCGTTTATTGACACTCGTCCCTTTCGTTGGAAACTTTATTCTTAATGTATAGTAATATTCCAAGCGTATTCTTAGAATATTAGAAGTAATATTATAATAATATCCTAGTAATATTATTTCATGTTAAGTAATGTTTCTGGAATATTAATAAATGGTTATATATCCGCTTCTAATCATATAAAAAAAAGTAATATTCAATATTATTGTAATATTATATATTTGTTAATATATTCAACTCTCTCAATTGCTCGCAGCGTAATATTTCTTATCTCTTTCTCTTTCGGATTTATGACGTTACAGAGGCGGAACACTTTATAACTTCCCGATATCCAATCTTGTTCGTAAATCGGGGAACGCGATATCGGGGCGATATTTTCGCGGCTCTCTCGCACGTGTGTTATCGCATGTGCGAGCGCGCGACGCAAAAATCCGTTTTCCGTCGGGTACACTTAACAGAGAACTTTTGCCGTTCTTACCGATATCTCGTCTAAATTGCTACTCACGGGGATACAAGATAAAGAGAAAGACAGAAGGAAAAAAAAAGAAACACCGCGGACAGAGCGTTACTTTCGCTCGAGATTACTCGAACTCGACGCGCGTCGTACGAACTGTCAGCGCGTACGCGCGTAATTACACCGAAAGGCGGCGATATGAACGCACGCATGCATGCGTGTGCGTCGTGCCTTCGCTTTCGATTCAATTACGTGCGTGCGAGTGCAGCTCGGAGCAGTGATTTATGGATCCGTAAGGCCGCCGTCGTGCCATTAATTATGGCCGTGCCGACCGAAAATTCTCTTCACATCGACGCATCGACATTCGCGTATCTCGCGGCAATGATGTTTGGAAATTAAAATCAAATCGACCGTTATGTAACGAAGCAGAGTACACACAAGCGCGAGATATACGGGCTATAAAGTACGGGTTAATTCCTTTTTTTCCGTCTTTCTCGCATGCTTCCTGAAATTTCATAGCGTCACTTCGTCAAGTCGGTATTATTATTAATAACTTGTGGCGAGCATATTTTTGTAATGGCTTACCGATAAAAAGGGACGAGCATACTCGGGGAAGGATTACTCCGTTGCGCGTTATACCGGTTTATATCGCGATTATCGCGTTAATTAATTACCTTAGCGCGTAATATTATTTAATGTTATTGTAATATTATATATTTTTTTAAATATTCAATTCTATGTATGTAATATATATATAATATTTATATATATTATTTATGTACGTTTTTCTATATTATTATTATTTTATTTTTTTAATATTTTAGGAATATTACGCGCTTATAAGATTATCGCTATAGGAAGATATTTTCGCGCGAGAACGCGAATAATAATTTTACGAGAATAATAATAGCAGGTTCATTTCTTCCCGGTTTGGTTTGTTATCGACTATAAACTCAGTGGACGGGAATGTACGAGCGCTCGTTTCAAATGCGGAGAATCGCGCAATTTACGATTGAGATCGACCGCACAGAAAGACCCGGAAAGAAAACCGCGTGGGTGATCTCATTTAATTCACGAGTTTAACACAAGCGAATGATTATAATCGAGTTAGCGGTTTGAATAATGCATCGACGACCTTTATTATTCTCGACGAGAGAGAGAGAGAGAGAGAGAGAGAGGAATCGCCATTGCCGCCGATTCTTCTGCTTGTAAAACACGATCGCGGAATAAATAAATTAG
Organism: Dinoponera quadriceps; assembly: GCF_001313825.1. Taxonomy (NCBI): domain Eukaryota; kingdom Metazoa; phylum Arthropoda; class Insecta; order Hymenoptera; family Formicidae; genus Dinoponera; species Dinoponera quadriceps. The sequence continues at coordinate 576,605 of NW_014559346.1, forward strand.
GAGTTCGCAGAATCACATCGAGGAAAAAGAAACGTTTGCTATTCGCGGTTCTAATCGCACTGTAGAAGAATCACAATCAGAATGTCATCACAGCGTTAGCGAATAATAACTTTACACGCACACTGCTGCTACCTTTTTTTTGTTAATAACAACATATAGTTGGCGCCGAACGTGAGCCGATAATTAAGAAAAAATATAGGCAAAAAAATAAAGCTCTCTGATATGCGCAAATCGCAATATAATTTTAACGAGCCGATAAGAGCGGAAGTGCGCAGAACTAAAGTATTATATATTCTTAAAAATTAGCCATAATACATACAGACTTTGTGAAACCTTCTTCAGCGAAATAACGCGGAAAGTTTTTAGAAAGTAGTTGAGGCTGAAAGTGATTAGAATTTTAACGTGTATTACCATGGTGATACTACCGGAGATCCTCAGATATCCTTTGGCGACTCGGATGCTCGGCACGAACAGTACGCATCCTCAAACGTCGGCGGACTTTTATACCGGTGGGCCTCGAGAGGTGGATATTCGGGTCAGAAATGCGTGAGAAACGTACATCGCGCCATCGCATCCGAGGCGAGTCCCATAAAGGAGCAGGTGTCCGTGTGTTTCATTCATGTCTGCATCTGCTCGCAGCATCCGTACGTCAGGTGAGTGCGCGCGTCCATGTGTAAGGATGCGAAATCGCATGAGAAAGATACCGCTAATTCACATTTTCGGCGAACACGTTAGATTAGATCCTCCATGATGCGTAATATTTTTTAATATCGAATAATATTCCGGGCATATTTTTAGAATATTAGATGTAATACTCTAATAATATTCTAGTAATATATATATACATAGTTCATTGTCCTTTCTTCTCCCTGCGAATCGCTTTCGATAGTCGCTTCATCAATTGTTACGTTCTTAAAATTCCGTATTCTAGGTGGTTTCCTCGCGCCGAAAATCCCGACCGATGAGCAACAATTAGCCAACGAACCTTGACACATACGCACACATACACGCAGTTCACGCAAGTTGAATACTAATGAATATTTCTCCTGGCTAATATAAAAGTCACACTCTCTCTCTCTCTCTCTCTCTCTTTCTCAGAATCGCGTTCTAAACACATTGTGCAAACGTGAATCTCAATTCCGAAAACCAGTCGTGCCAGCGTCTTGTCTCTCGCGCGTGCAATAAACTTTTCAACTCCTCCAAGTTGGAGGATGAATTTCGCCTCGTTGAGAATTCCAAGAGTTAGTAGAGACTTCGGAAAGTTTATTGAAACGAGACGTTGTCTAATCGCGCAAATCAGCCATTGCACAACACTTGCAGAAGCGTTGACACGGTTATCAGTTTTTCTTTCTTTTCCTTCAAGTCAAGCATACGCTTCGACTTCTAACCGATAACATCAATAATGTCAATAATTTCAGTGTGCATATATGAATCATCGCGATGTTAATAAATTTGTTACGTACGTAATTTTCAATCGTTCAATGATGCAATTAATTATTAATGAAATGACTTTGGCCGCGTTTGAAGGTAAAGATGACTCACCACGTTCCGGTTGATCGCACAAACTGAACCACATTGTGTGTACAATTTGCTTTTTCAGTCCGGAGGAATAAAAACTGATCGACGAGAGAGAACAAACTTTAGATACATCATTGTTTACTTCGTAATTAATTATTGTTACAAAATTGTTTGCTTCATAATTATTCTTACAAAAATTCATGCTCCCACGAGTCTTGGAGTAAAAGCAATGATTGTGCGAGCAAATATTGTGCTCTGTGAGTAATTATTCAAAGGCATCGCGTTGTCTCACGCAGCACAGCACTTGCGAGTCGCTTGTGTGTCCTGAGCTTTAAAACAGTTTGAACAGCGGAGAATTCGAAATCGATGGTCTAAAGAGAGAATTGTTTCCGGGATTTTCCCGGAAGGTTACTTTTCTCAGTCGGATTACCATCGACTACGCTCGGACGTCGAAAGAAATGTTCAATTAGTTTTGTAACTCAGTGCACATCTCATTTTACATTTATATTTAATATCATCTCGCAATATTGAATCAATTTAATATTAATTGTTGTTCAATTAGTATTAAATTATCACTAGAAATATACGATTTTACATTAAAAATACATTCTAAATTTCATACAGTTATATAAGTTTCTTATACGCGTGTATCGTTAAGTCGTATTATTTTCTACTCGGCAGGCATGTTTCCACATATATTATGTCTGAAATAGTTATGGAATCTTTACGCTACGCTTAAATGCAAATAATGAAGTAGCTTCGAAAGTTACCTTATCTTTTCTGCTACCACCAGAAGATAATACCACTTACGCTCCAAACATTCACAAAATTAGGACGCATATCTCAACAATTGAAATGATGGATCAGTGGGATTCTATTTATAACATTATCTGTCGTGAGTGTAAAAGATATGTTTTACATTATACTTCTTTCTCGAAGCTTTATAAATATATACTTGAATACGTATAAATTTATAAAATACGTCCCTCGATTATTCGATAACATTCGGATTTTTATTCCGATTCTTCACGAACAGGATAATTATAAGCGGAATCCCCGTCATCGTTTGTTGATCGTCTAAATTAAATTTCGGATTGCAATCTTTTGCAGCCTGCTCGTCAAAGTGCCTTGTGACTTCAAAATTGCAAATTGTCACTTGGATGAACATAGAACTTCGTCTTTCCTCGGATAAAATGTCTGTTCTCGATGAGTTTCGATCTCAAATACATCGCGTACGTACAACGGTTTACAGTTGCGTTGTTCTAAGTTCAGATCGTACATGAACAGCTGTTCATCGTAACTTTCGAGGACGATGGGTGCAGGATATCCGTGAGATCGGTTATTGTTCACTTATGTGGACTGTATGGGATCGTCGTTTCGGAAGCAGTACGTTCTTATCGCGCATGCATTCCGCGCGAAATTAATTGCTCTGAAAGGATAAAACGAAAGAAATTAGATTATTTGAACGCGATGAGTTCAAGTAACACCCCTGATGGAAATATTTTGCCGAAATACCCTCTTAATTGATCCCATTAATATACGCAGTTTTCAATTTAATTCAGTTAAATTTCACGATATCTAAGATTTCAAAAATTCTTCGATTACTTGTCAAAATTCATCCTTTAATTTGCACATTACATATTAATTTACATGATATATTTCACAACATTACATTGAATTTCATGATGGAAATTATGATTTATTTTGAAATATTTATTATTATATATTTCGGTGATTTTTTAATAACTTTCATCAAGTTCATAATAATACTCAAATATAAGGAAAGTTAAGGTATATTGCTAAAATTTGACAGAATTTAATTGAAAATTGCGAACATTGACGGAATGATAATGAAATGAGGTCAATTGAAAGAGGATTTCAGTAAAATTTTCAGCATAATATTTTCCATCGGGGACATTCTCTCTCTCCTTCTCAAGTCTCTTTAACTTTCAGATCGCATACTAATATATCGACATTTTACCAAATAATTTTAGTTTTTTCACAAGTTGGCGTATACGTCTTATTATATAATGTCTCCGTTAACAAAATTGATGATTGGCAGCACTACGAACCTGAAATATCAAAGTAAATGCCTCGCAAGTTGCATTGTTTAAACTGGTAAATTTTTTGTTAATCTGTCTATAAAGGTTTATAATTGTTGGTTTTCCGTTGCACACATTTTTTTATATTTAAGAAAGAAATTCGGCCCATATAGGGTTGATTAAATATTTTGGAGATTTTAATTAAAACGAAAAGTGTTGTATATACTACGAAAAACTATGCAAAGCAAACAGGAAGTAAGCAAATCACTCACACAGCCAATAACATAACGCAGGCTTGCGTTGTGAACGTCAACCAGTATATGAAGTTAGGTACCGTGAGAATGGTGGCGTTGTAAAGTTGCGAATAGAAAATGCTGCTGATCAGCGGCACTGCGTTATCGAATACGGAGAGTATCGCGAACACCTTCCCTGAGAAAATGGAAAAGCGGTAGTACAATTATTTCGCGAACGTAAAAAGAGAAATCGTCGGTGCGACATAAAACTGCGAAACCGGTGCCATTTGCAAAACGAGTTTCCGGATTTCGAGACACGAGGAAACCCGAGAGACATAATCAAATTTATTTGCAACAAATGTGACGATTGACGTGAGATACGTATTTTCCCGTATTCACAATATCGATCACAATTGTCTGTTTCTTCCTCTCGTTTTGAAATAAGTGATTATATCTTGTTAATTTGTCTGAATCATATCGGTTTAATAATCGCCGCGTAAAATCGCACGGTGATCCACGAGGAAACTGATCGAATGGGTTCACATACCTCGCTCTTCCACTTCTACTAACTTCGAGGCCATAGATCTGAGCGCAGGAGCTACCACGGGTCCAAACGCGGCGACAACAGCTCCTACGGAATGATCCTTATGTACTTTTAATTCATCGATATTATATTTTCGAAGTATACGAGACATTTTTCTCAGAGATTTGAAAGCATCTCGCGGAAAAAAGGCCCGAGGAAATTCAAATGGGACACCCTGTGTACACATGCGAGCGCTGTCGATGTCGTGTTAGCGTTTTAGACGTCGGAAGACGAAGGACTCTCCGTTTTCTCACCGATATAAAATATTCTCCCCTGGCTCGCCGCAATAAATACCAGTCTTCCGAGAGCGTGTGACGTTGCGCCGATTACCACGATTATGGTATCCTTCAATTTGAGATACTTCAGCAACGGCATCGCACACAGCATCGCTGTTGGGAGGAAGAAACACTTTACGTTAGACTCCCCCCAGCATTATCAGCAATATTCAACATGTATTCAACACATATTGCGCGTCTATATTTATTTGAAACGTTTCCTATAATTCCTGGAATATATTTAAAAAAATGATAATAATAATATAGAAAAATATATATAAATAAAATATACACATATATATATATATATAATTTTTTTAGTACAAAACATATTTCTACACAAAATCTTGCCGACCTTATTTATATAATAAAGCGATCGCCGGCAGAAAGATTACGCCTCTTCACACGGAGAACCAAAGCCTCCACGTGAGAGGCGGTGAGTTTCAATTTCGCGCGAAACAAGGTCGTAATACTTTTATCACCCTCGGTGGTGGACGTGAAGTTAACGCTGGGAGTGAAAGTTCTCGGTCCCGATAAGAAATTTCTCCTTTCACTCGAGCTCATCCCGAGAGCATCAATTTGACCCGATTTTGATCACACGTGTGTGCCCAACTGACCTATCACGAAGAGGGACGACTGAAAGGTCCGGAAGTTACTGAACTTCGCCACATCCCAGTTGAAGACCAGCTGGGTGTACAGATAGCTCATGGCCTTCTCATCTCGTTGAAACGTGTACAGGCACATCGCCAGCATCACCAGTGTCAGGCACAATCTTCCGTGGTTCGATCTCCACTTGGTCATTGTGTTCACGGTCTCTCGGACATGGTTGACGTCGAAGAAGTCCTTCAGGAAATTCACGCCGACGAACGATCGCTGCTGCGCCGTCGTCTGCCACTTGAGCCTCACGAGCGAGTAAACGATCGCCAGCAGCAGCATGCTCGCGTTTATGGCGAACATGATCGCGTAAGATGAGCCGACGTTGGCGAATACGTAAGATCCGAGCGCGATACCTGCGATATGTAATAAAACACGTGTGGTGGATTCACGCATGAATTCCGTCCAATCTTCAAGTATCCCGATGAGTTTATACTTCGTGCGACTGCATTCGCGAGATAAGGAAGAGGAAAAGACAAGAGGGTGATAAACGAGAAAAGAATGATTTTTTTTAACATTTTTACCTAAATTATCTAAATGTATCTCGACCATCTGAATTTAATCTAAATGTGCAAATTTTACCTAAATTTAACGAAATTTCTTCTCCATCCGGAAATTATTGATTTGTAAATTTACTTCTACCACGGAATGGCAATGTATTCCCGGGGGCAAGACACCGATCCTTACCGGTTGGCATGGTGCTTAGGTAGACGACATCCAAAATCGTGATCCTGATGGTTCTCTCCTCGAGGGAACATATGTCCGTCAAGTAGGCAAAGCAGCTACCGAAGATCATAACGTCGCCGCCCAGTATACCCATAGGTAAGACGGCCGTGTACGTCACCATATTCAGATTCCAATCCTTCATCAGGGAGTTCACCACGATCATGAGGGAGTAAATCAATTTGCCCGTGAGACCGATGACGAGCGGCAATTTGCGTCCGCGCCGGTCGCTCCAGTTGCCGAAGAACAATGCCAAAATGATAGGCACTATATGCCCGGCGAAGTTGTACCACTGCTGGAATTCCGAGACGGTCTTCTGCAAGATGAAATTCCTCCGTTTCAACGAATCGTGACGGACGAAATTGAAGGTCAATCGCCCGCTCACAGCCGAAAGTACTATTTTTTTAAGTATGTTTGACGAAGGGACAGAGATATCCTACATACAGGGTATGTATACATTTTGTTGGGACACCCTGTATTTGCGGGGAAATTAATTGCGCCACTTGAACGTAGGTATTGCCATTTCGATTACATGTTAAAATATTTCACACGAATATCTCACCTTATCTGCGTATTCTTAACAAAACAAAAATATAAACCATTTGCAAGTTTTTAACAAGCAATTTGAATATATTTATATATATATATATATATTAGATTTATTAAAATTCGTCCCATCTACGCACTAATGCTTGTTGTTTCGCATACAAATATCTAATTAGATAATCGTCTTGATAATACGCTACTGCGTATTTACAATTATCTAGATCGATCAGTATTGCTTTTCGTCATTGACGTTATATTATCGTAACTACAATGTCAACCACACAGGTGGTTATCGATCCGCGTGATACAGATAATCGCTAAAGTACAAGATCCATAAGTAATTGAGCTAATTACCAAGCTGAATATTTGCCACCCAGGCTGAATAGGCTGAACCTAACGATCTCACGGCATCTCTTAATATTCCAGAAATATTACTTAATATTAAATAATATTACGCGCTTACAAGGCCGAATTATATTTCGTTACTATGCCGAGGCAAGATATACGTAAATCCCTCAGTTCCTTCTCCCCGGTACCTCCTCAGTTTCTTTTTCATCTTTGTCACAATGTGAAAATCTTTACCTGCACTTCGGTTTTTACGTCCTTGTAATCCTTCAAGTGCATGCAGGTTTCTTCCGAATATCCGTGATCCACCCGGCAGGCTTTGTACAGGAAGAAGTCTTGCTCGACCACCGATGTGAACATGAATGCCATCATGTAGAGCCACATGCTTGGTTCTACCGATATTTTTCGCAACCACGTGCAACACCTCCTGTTGTCCTGAGGGAATACCTCCTGCGTTGTCTGATCGTTTCTATGGGAAGACCCTTCTGAGACCTGAGTGTCTCGACGACGGGGTTTCTCCTGCACCGCCTCGACGTTCTCGACGTGGGGGGACTCCCCCGGCTGATCGTCCCTACTCCCCTCTCCCATGACATTAATATTCCCACGGGAAGATCCCTCTTCATCGTCCTGATCGTGAGGGATCTCTTCGTCTGCCGTCTTGAGCTTCTCGTAGGAATGTCCCTCCTGTGCCGACGGATCGTTCCCGTGAGAGGACCTCCCTTCTTCGGCCTGAACATATTCATGGGAGGATCCCTCCTTCAGGATCTGAGGATTCCCATTGGAAGTATCCTCTTGTATCGTCTGGAGTTTCCCAAGAGGCTTCTCTCGTACCATCTGGACACTCGCGTGGAGAGAATCTTCTTTCGCATCCCGAACGTATCGACGGCAGGATTCTTCTTCCAGGGATTCCGAATTCTCATCAGAGGTGTCTTCCTGTATCGCTTGAAATCTCGCAAAGAGTTTCTTCTGTGTCGTCCGGACTTTCCTACGAGAACATCCCTCCCCCACGTTCTCGATATTTTTACGGGAGGGTTTCTCTTTTACGTCCTGAGAATATTCATTGGAAGTGTTCTCTTGCGTCGCTGGGAGTTTCGCGAGACACTTCTTCGGCATCGTTTGGGCGTTACCGTAGTGGCACGACTGGGTGCATTGGACGGAGTCTGAGGAGGACTGTACTGCTTGCTGCGCGGACGAGCCATAATGATTCTAAAATAATAATAAGTGTTTAGGTGTAAAACGATATCTTTATTTGACGAATCTCAGCTCAACATGATTTATCCGACATATTTTCCGTCACACCAGTTTGCTACACCAGGGTAGATTGAAAAGTTCCCGACCTGACTGAAGAGAAAAAGCGAGTGATTTTCTCTAATTATATATAATCACATACAATCGTTTTTTTCCCCCGGGTTATTTTCAGCGAGACGAATTTTCATTCTCACGCAGTATCGCGCATAAATGCATCATATTTCCTTTCATCATTAGTATCTTCTTAACGGAGTGACTCAATGCTGGTATGTTTTGCATATAGAATTAACAAATAGAATGCCGGAGGAGGAAGAAAAAAAAGACTCACCGGGTCAGGCGGGGAAAATACTTTCGCCCCCATTTTTCTCCCGTCAAAGTAAGTGTCCCCTCGACACACACACAAGTTACTTAGTACTTCCCGGCTAATCCTACCTCGGTCGAGCGTCTCACACGTTCAACATTTTTTGCAAAGTCTGCTATGCCGGATCGCGCGTCCCGCCGATTATAGATGTCGGCACACGCTCGTCTCTTCTCTTTGCGGAATTCGCTGAACTAGTTTTCTCGCAGCGCGGGGAATGCTTCTATCCTCCTTATAACTGCACCGGCATCAATTCAGCTGGAATCACGAGTGTTATCGGTCGCAGAATTCAGGGCAATAATACCTCGGCTATCTGAAAATTTTCGTGTTTATTCCCCTCGGCTACATGCTGATGTTTACACAATGACCCGCTTGACCTTTTGGTCTATTACCAATAGACTACATAAAGTGCTTGAAATTAATCGTAGTACATTCCGTAATACAGTTGTTAACTCGTAATTTGCGTTATGTATGCATCTTACACATCGCGAGAAAATAATTCGATCAAGCATTTCGTATCGGTCCGGAACATCGAGAAAAATACGATCTTCGTGAATCGAGGATAATTTTATTTGAAATTTATCTGAAATTCACTTTATACAAATGCCGATTTATCTTCAACAATATAACGCGAGATTTCTCTTTAATCTCTACAAAGCGCCGTTTGAAAAATTTCCACATTATTTCCCGAAAGTAAATAATGGCACAATTTGATAGTAGTCGAACTACAATGTGTTGATAACGAGTATCTTATCTCGTCACAAATTTAAAAAGTACCGGACTCTGCACGAAACATGTGGCTATACGAAAGAATAGGGAAGCGACGGGTTTTCCCCAACGCAACGAATATTTCACGAAGTGCGGTGCGATCGAGAGCAGAAAATTAATAACTAATTAATAACTAATAATAACATCTCTTTATTCTTAATCGGTTGGATATATTTTGTATTTTGTGAGAACAAGAGAGGGGAAGAGAGAGAGAGAAATTCCTATAAGCGCGCAATATTCCTAGAATATTACATGAATGTAATTCAAATATTATTGAAATAATATTCTTATATTCTAAGAATGTTATGTAATATTTTATATTACATAATTTACATTATAATATTCTTATATCATAAGAATGTTATGTAATATTTTTAATATTACAAAAATGTTCTATTGATGTTATATGCCCACTTCGCATAATATTCTTGGCGTATTATAAAAATGTCCTTGGAATATAAAAAAAATAATAATAATATAGAAAAATACATGTATAATTTTTTAAAATATAAAACTTATTTTTACACAAAATTCCTTCGACTTTATTCATATAATAAAACGATATTGCAATATATTTGGAGTAAAAAACTACACATAGAGTTGAATATTAAAAACAAATATATAATATTACAATAACATTAGACAATATTATTTTTTTAATATTATTAAGAACGGACATAAAATCATGTATTAATATTCCAGAAATATCAGATTACTTAACATCAAATAATATTACGCGCTTATAGGGATACTATCCATGTGGACCTTCGCCGGTTGCACGTGACTCACACTGCGCAGCCGTAGCACACACGTGCACACACGTGTACACACGTCCACCGCCGGCTGCATGCTGCGACGTACACACACGTAACCACCGGTTACTTGCGAGACGCGAGAGAGTCCGCTGAAAACCAGTCCTAGGAACTGACTTATTAACGAGCACGCATTCGTTATTCCTCTTCGATCTCGTTGCACACGTCTCCGATTGGTCTCCGCGAATCGACTCCGATCGCGTCGCCCCTTAGATCGCCTTAGATTAATACAGCTAGTTAATCAAAAACTTTAACGTTCGTCACAACGAGCGACCGACTTCGTGTGACCCTGAACTGACGAAATTCGCGCTTAGCTTCGTCTTAATTACGGTATTATGCAAGAACTAGTCTCTCTCTCTCTCTCTATCTTTCTGTCACAACGCTGTCCGTCGCACGAATGTTCGTAGGTTCGTGCTCTTATCGACGACGACGGTTTTACGTAATCGACGTGTGGAGCCTCGACGGCGCGACGGCGCGACTCGCACATCGGACGATTCATGGGGGATGATGAAATCGGCTGAAAGCATGCATGCGCGGAAACCGCCGCGGGACCGCATCGCGGGAAACGCGCTCTCGTGCGATTTCGCTTCCTCCAGGTAGACGTTCGTGCGAACGTTAGCCACGTGCACTATCACCCCAAAACGTCCGCCGCGACGCTTCGCCGCTGACTGCGAAGGCAGCCTCGGGTCAGACGGGTCATCCCTGCGGGCGATGAAACCGCGGCGACATCTCGCGGTGCGCCGGGCAAATTCGCCCAATGATCTCCGTCGAGAGACTTCGCGAGCAAATGCTGCTTTTCGCCTTCGTTTTTTCGATTATATACTTCGATCACTTCCGTCAGAGGAGCCTGAGAGAGCGGCTAAAGAAAAGAAATTATAATTTAATATTATAATAATATAAGAATCTACTTCACATTATATTCTTGGCATGTTATAAAAATGTTCCTAGAATATTATGGAAAAAATTAAAATAACAGTAATATAGAAAAATATATATTGGATATATAAGGAAAATGTAAAAATTTTGTTTGGCACTCGGCGACGCCAGGCTGAGACAGATATATTTTGTGTCATTCTAACTTATAGCGTCCGGTTCAACAGAGCGGTTAAAAAGAACAGACCGAAAGATATCGATCCTCCGGTGTGTTCTCGCGGGAAATTTGAACGGTCCGACACTCTCAGGTCGCTGTACGGATTTATCGCGATATTTCTGTCGTTCTTCGCGAACTGTCGCGAAACTCCGCGCATTCGAACGTCTTGTGGGCGATTAATACATACACAGCTGTATCGAAATTTATTTATATTCTTCAAACATGAATAAATATAGAAACTTCGTAATCACATATATGCAATAATTTATATTTTTAAATTTCCAAATATAGGTCATATTTTCACGTTCATATTTTCGCGATCTAATTTTCATGAGAGGAAAAAACAGGAAGTTCGGCTTGTTTGAGTAATTCTTTTGAGCCTGTAGGCATCTTAGTTAAAGATGACTTTAAGACGTCTTAAAGATGTCTTAAAGACGTCTTACGTCCCAGTTCTAGGTTTTGCGCTGTCCGGATTATTAAGAAAGAGAGAAATGCAGCGTGTATTTATCGATTTTATTACAAATTTATTTCTCATGTCATCAGTATGTTAATCACGGCGCGCAATTATGACTATGATATATAGATGCGTGTGTGTTGTTTTTTTGGTTTTTCAGTAAAGACTGAAGACTTTAGGCCATCGAAGTTACATCAACATTTTTCTCGAAGCGACAACGAATCTCTCTCGCTTTCGTCTCGTGCACTTTCGTGATTTCAATTACCAGCCTTTCGCACATCGATCCATCGTATCATTATGTATTGACTATAAGATCGACGCGACGATGTGCGTCGAAATTGTAGAGAAGTTTGCGCATCTCCTTATGGCGCGGAAATCTAGAAAGAAGGGGAAACGTTTCCCGCGTCTCGGCCGCGTTCCGATAGATCGAAGATCGATACATTCCCGATTCTCGTGGAACAACTTCTAGTTGCAAGTAGTTAACGCACATCGTCGACGACGTTGCACATTTTTCGCATACGTTGCATCCGGGCAACTTCTTTATTTTCCATCATTTTTCCTTAACGAAGATTGTGAGAAAACTGGGGTGAATCTCCGGAAAAAACTTACACAGTACAAATAATCTCGATGCAACACGTTTTCATTCCACCTGATTCGAGCGCTGATTAGGGGAAAGAAGAGCAAGATGACTTTAAGGTTAGTCGACTTCTCCTCATTTTCACATTGCGTAAAAATAACAATCAATTTTGCGACCTCTTGCCCGCATATGATATTCGCATATGACGTCATCTTATCCCATTTATTTCATCAAATTAAAATAATAATGCTATATAAGAAGTAAACAATACGTTATTATATGCGCTTTTAGATATACTATGCGGTAGTTAGAAAGTGGAAATATTTACTATATAATTGTGTAAAATTCTCTATGGAAAAATACCACAAATATAGGTTAGGTAATCAAAAAATATAGGTTTTAATCACTAACAGCACTTCACACGAGTAATTAATTTCTGAGAAAGACTTCGCATCGGTAATTTATCGCTAAAGTTCTGTAGTCGATCAGTGATTATTATTGTCGTCATTATCACTTAATTATTCTTTATTAATAACATTATTAGTGTATCTGTAATTTAAGTACTCAAATTAATTAGGCATTAGTAATAAAATTACCGAGATACAATGATTTGTTATTAACCAGCCGATAATTCTTTTCTGTAGGAGAGATCGAACTACAACAGATCACTTATTATTGTTAAAAGCCTCTAATAAGTCGGGTACCGATTCGTTATTAGTTATTAGCTTCGAGAAATTAGCAAATCGTCATCTTACCTATCTTGTCATCTTTCCCTTGCTCTAAAACCTTACAAGTGCGTAATATTCCTAGAATATTATATGAATATTATTATATGAATATTATGTGAATATTATTCATATAATATTCCTATAGTATTCTAAGAATGTTATGTAATATTTTTAAATATTATAGGAATGTTCTATTGATGTTATATGTCCACCTCACATAATATTCTTGGCATATTATAAATATGTTCTTAGAATGTTAAAAATAAATATATATATACCAAAAAAAGAAATATATATATACCAAAAAAATTATATCCATATATGTGTATATATATAGATATAATTTTTTTGGTATAAGACGTATTTTTATACAAAATTATTTCGACTTTATTTACATAATAGGACAATTAGCATTGCAATAGACATTTGAAATAAAAAATTACAATTATATATATTACATATATACACAGAGTTGAATATTAAAAAAATACATAATATTAAAATAACGTCAAATAATATTATTTTTCAAATATTTAGGAGTGGACGTATAACCATCATTAATATTCCAGAAGTATTGCTTAATATTAAATAATACGCTCTTATAGGGAATAAATAAACTCTCGAAAATATAGGTCGAAGCCAAGTTCGCTCGAATCGCGTAAGTTTTTCCTAAAGATTCCTCCTCGATATTAAAAATAAAGCCCTTTCCTCGCTTATACTTAACTTGAAAATTCCTCGAGGTTCTCGAAACCTTATCGAATTAGGTGATAATGAGGCGTAGCATCCGTATACGATTTTCGCGGCGCCATTGACCGGGTGTTGCCGGGTACGTGTCGTCGTTATTCGGGCGATTAAACTTTTTCCTCGCTAATAGGCTCTTAGAGTGTAACACGTAGTAGATGAATACGTATGACGTAAGACTTACACAATTATTCCGCGCGACAATAATTCCTCGATGTCGACGAACCGAACGGGGATCACTTGTGCCCCGACACCGGATTTTATTCGTTTCCGCGTGACTCAAGGAAAGGCCGTAATCGACGGATTGAATTTACAACCGATGCACATCAAGTATGTTCACTTCAGAGCTCGTCGGTTCCGGCCGGCACAAATGATCCGTTGCTCGTTAATCGGTCGATCGATTCGATCATCCCGGGAAAAAGAGGGATCGTACGTGAAATTTGCCCGTGTATGGCCAATGCCGATAATCATACATGTCCACAACGAAAAAATATTATTGTGTACACTATATGCTTCTGACACGTGATATCGACATTTAATTAAATGACATAATTTTTATCGTACGATCATACATGTAACCACACGTATGGACGAACAATTTAGATGTGATTTCATACAATTACATGCAATCATATATAATCATTTTTTCCCGAAGCATCACTCCGTCCCGACGGAATTACACGTTACACGACTAGCATCATCTCTTACATGTCGATCAACATTTAACATTAGCTGGACCCGCCAGCGACATTGAAATTCTCACGACGGCAATTTAGACTCGAGACGCTCTGACTTACATCTAATCACCCACCGATGCGTCGATTACTTAACCGTCGGTGATCAGCCCGACCGAGCAAGCTAAGTTCGTATACACACACACACATACACATGCACACAGAATTCGATCATTTATTTAACACTCTGCTCAGCCCGGACGATCCGATGCCGTCGTTACCGTGACGCCTTGTCGGACGAATCAATTAAATTACGTGACGCACACCTGCTTCGCTAATCAATTAAATTGATCATCGATTAGACTTGTCAAAATATTTCTCATGAACACACACACACACACACTCTCACTCTCTCTCTCTCTCTCTCTGTCTTTCGTTCTATAACAAATATAATTCTCCCTTTGCTCATCGTGTTTCTGGTGAGAGGTCGCGTAGCGATCACAATGGATCGATATGTATACTCCGTGATCGAGATGATCTGGATCGGCGTTGCCGATAGATATATAACATATAACCAACCGTTAATTAACATCTATACACTTTGGCCAAATTTGTACATGTGCTTCCAAGCGCCCCGCGTATACATACATACATATTTACATGCCTGCGAATACACTTCGATTCACTTAACATCGAATGTTGCGGAACGTTTTTGTTCAAATTCGCTCAGCGTAATTCGGATCCGACAATCGATCGTCTTTCTCTACACATCCTTCCTCGGAGAATGGATGAACCTCGAGGCCGATTCGGTCGAGCTCTCGTTTATTGACGCGCAACAAATTTCGAATACGGGTACGCTTCGCTCCAATTATCATTGCGTCTCGGCTGCGAATAAAATCGAGCTCCTATAAGCGCGTAATGTATTCCTAGAATATTATATGAATATTATTCAATATTAAAATAATATTCTTGTAATATTCCAAGAATGTTATGTAATATTTTATAATATTATAGGAATGTTCTATTGATATTATATGTCCACTTCACATAATATTCTTGGAATATTATAAAAATGTTCTTAGAATATAAAAAAAATGAAATAATAATAATATATAAAAATATATAATACATAAATTATATATATATATTTTTTATAATTTTTTTAGTGTGAAACGTATTTCTACAGAAAAATTTCTTGACTTTATTTATATAATAAAACAATTGGTATTATAATACACATTTGAAATAAAAAAATTACAATTATATATATTATATATATACATAAAGTTGAATATTAAAAAAAATATATAATATTGCAATAACATATTAAATAATATTATTTTTTAAATATCATTAGAAGTAGACATATAATTATCTATTAATATCTCAGAAATATTACTTGATATTAAATAATATTACGCGTTTATAGGGACGTTACTTTTTCTAGTATCCGAGAAAACGTCGATGTGCGGGTTTAATACAATTTCATTCGCTTTTATTCAATCCCAGCTCCACGCAAAGTATTTGTATCCTTTGATGTTTGCGGATTCATCAGTCCCGCTTTGTCACGGTTTGCAGTGATCAAAGTTTCGCGTTTGTTGCATCCCCGTTTCTTTTGTGCCCCGCGAGAGAGCAAAGGTTCAAACGGTCGATCAAATAATTCGTTCGCCATGCAGCATCGCTTTTTCGACCGGCCTTATCGAGATTGGTTTTAGTTCAACGTCAACGAGCACCTCATTTTCGTTTATATATTGTGCCTCGATAATATATCGTGCCTCGGCGTTTTCACGTAAAATACGCACGATAAGTTGCTCGATAACGTCGCGCAATTTCGTTAAAACTTCGCCGGCCGGGAAACCCCCGCTAACGCAGGAAGTATCGTTTATCCGATACCTGCAGCCCTTTTTGCATCTTCGTCCGCTTTATCTTTTCAATTACGCAAATTTTGCTTTCTCGCTGGGTCCTTCAATAATCCTGACGCTGAAATTCTCTGGCTGCCAACGGCCGAGAAATCGTTAAAAGCTCTTTTATCGTTTTTTTCGTGAGAACTAGAATTTTACTGTGAAGTGAAAAAAAAACTTATTATTTTAAATCACAGAATAAGAACCGAAATAGTGAACCGAGAAGAACCGTAAACCGAAGAAAATTTAACGGTTCTATACAGACTTTGTTTAAAATTTCGGCACGGTTTACAATTCTAATCCGACAAAAGTACCGGTTTTCGGTTCCGGTCCGGTCCAGGTCCTTGATTATGTCATTGAAATTTCATAAGTCAGTACAATTAACGTAAATTCTATTATCTACTAGAAGGACCAGCACGATGATTTTACGAGAAGTCGACGCAACTGTACGAAACGAAAAACGACGAAGCTCACTCTAGTCCTCGGAGGCGGCTACAGTCGTCCAATCGAATCGAATCTACGGTTATCAGCTTCATTCCACGTGGTCCCCTTCTTGTTAAAGCAAACTGTCTCTACGCGTATGATGAAGTTCGTTTGTCCACGGTTTCGTTGTATGAGACTTAACGCTCGATCTCGTGTCAATCTATATTCACCCATGACAGACAGACTCCCTTCGTATCGACTAAAGTAACGTCCGACTCGCAGGACGCGTCGCGAGATAGATTAATTGTACGATTAATTAATAGGAGGACTATCAAAGACAGTCGGGCGAAATAAATAAAAGCGTTCCATTCGTTAGAGGCCGGTTGACCGTTTACGGACGGTACTCGATGACTCTACTTTGCGTGTACGCGCCTCGGAAATTACATGGCAGAGACGAATCTCTGGGCCACACATATACACAAATATACGCACACATACACGCACACACACGCACACGCACATCTCTGGGCTCGAGTATTCATGGAAGAAGTCTTAAGTGGCGCAGGAATTAACCGATACTTTCTGGCATGCCGTCCGTCACGAATTGTTGCTCGAGCTTTCCTACCTGTTAACATTACCAGTTCATGAAAAAAAAAGTACGTTCATTTCTTCACAAAATAATCTCCAAAATCAACTTCCGAGACATTTGACGATATTCAAGAAACACCCCGTATATCCATTCGTTTGCCACGACAGCGTAAAAATTTGCTCGCCCTCCGAATTATTATTTTTTTTTCTGTGTGCGTATTTACTATAACATCGGTCGTACGGTTAATTTAAGTTTCGATCGACTTTCGACTAACTTCAACCAAGAATCGGATAACACAATCAATGTTACCAATTAACGTGAAAATGACTGAAATTACCGGATACATCGACGATACACTACCGATCACACGACGCCGTTGCTGGCTGCCGTTTTCTCCGCGAGGTCGGTGTTGTTGTTGGAATTCGTCCTGGCGGTCGCCAGCTCGTTGGAGGTGTCCCTCCTCGGCCCGTCCAGGAAGTAAGTGATCATACTGCCCTTCCCTTTGACCTCGATCTCGCCGCGACATGTGAGCGGATACCCCTTGGCGACCAGTATATCGCGCACCTCCTGGGTGAGTTGAATCGCGTCCAGCACGCCCGTGGAGTCCATTCTCGATGCCACGTTCACGGCGTTGCCCCAGATGTCGTACTGCGGCTTCCTCGCACCGATCACGCCGGCGACCACCTGCGCGAAACCGTCGCATTAATTTCCACCATTCCCCCCCCCCCCCCCCCCCCCNATGTCGTACTGCGGCTTCCTCGCACCGATCACGCCGGCGACCACCTGCGCGAAACCGTCGCATTAATTTCCCCCATTCCCCCCCCCCTCCCCCTCCCCTCGAGATCCCTTAACGGTCTTCATCTATCTGAGGGATTCTTTCCGTGGCCGGACTCAGGTGTGCCACGGATCTTAGCAGCCGAATTTAGATCGGAGGTGTTACTTCCGGACGAATAAGAATTTATACGAAATACTGCTTTTTTTCTGTTTGAAAATTTCTAAATTTTGAAGTTGTGTAAAAAAAAATTCAAGATCATTCAGATTTCACGTTCGCAGTGTCGAGAATTTTCGTCGGGTCCGTTTAGTCCTTGTTGTCGCAATTATTATAGTCGTCGGACTTTCGGGCCGTCCGCATACGCGGATTATTAATCGCGAGGGGAGCGACGACGCGCGGCCGAAAATATTACTCGCTTCTCGCGCTCTCTTCGACACATTACCGGTCCGATGTTGATGCCCACACGCATGCGGAAGTTATTAAAGCTGTGTTCGTTGACGTAGGCCAGCTGCTCGCGAATCCTCAGGGCGTAATCCGCCATGGCGACCACGTGCTTGAAATCCCGCATGTCGCAGGTGCTTTTCGTTAAGCCTGGAGGAACAGAGAGAAAGAGAGAGAGAGGAAGGGAAGGGGAGAAGAACAAGAGTGAATTCCTCCGCGATTCAATTAGCGCGACCGTCTCGTTAGGGAATCGTTTAAGAATCAGTGCGAAAGGTCGAGCGGCCGTGGAAAATCGGATTTGGCCTTCTCCGTGTGTCGTTCGGAAGACTCTACTGGAATTAAGGAGATACTTTCATTCGGAACGTTTCGCTTGGTAGATGATTTCTAGGATTTCTTTCTTTTAAGCTGTAAGCAGCGTTTGGTGTCTAGATAAAATTATCCAAATAATCATCCAGATGTATAAATAGATCATCTTTATCTTTATCTGGACGGAAGAAATATAAAATATATTTATCTTAGATAAAAGAAAAAAAAACATGTTATCGTTCGTACACGTTATATAAAACGTAGAGATATTTGTGTAAAACCTCAGAATCGCATGTAATTGTATCTTTATAATGTTTTTTCCCCCAAAAAATTTCGAAAGATCCGCACGAAAACGATGTTTCAAATGATCTCCTTAAGATGGAAATTCCTTGACGCGAAGGGAGACACAGGCGAGACTCCGATTAACGTTAATACGTTAAAGGTAGAAAAGCGCGCGGAAACGACCGTCAGGATTTGAATCAAAGTATCCCTGAGAATTCACAGGGACGGATACATACCCGACGCGGCCATGTACGTCGCACCTGTGCTCTTGATCTTCTCGATGTACTTGAACTGCTCCTCGGCGAGCAAGTCGTCGAAGTCAGCGATGATCTCATTGAGGAGCCTCAGGCATTCCACGCCCTCGTTGTTCGCCTCGAGTTCGACGTAGAACTCGGAAAAGTTGGGAATCGATGCGAACATTATGCACACAAAGTCGCATTGTTCGTGATACAATTCCTGCGGAACAATCGACGGTACAATCGTTCGTTACTCTGGTAAATCCAGCGGATCGAATAAGGATGACAATAATGACAATAACGCCGAAATAGAGATCGATAGGCGGTAATTAGCTGACGGTGAGCTCTGAGATTCACACCGTTCCCCGCTGTTCACCTTAATTATCTCGAAGGTGTATTTGTACCTCGGTGGCGAGATTGAATTTTAAGCGACCCGCGAAAAAGGTCGTGTTCGTTGCGGAGCCCTCGGTGAGTCCCCCGTATCGCGTGCGGTTGGAACGGAAAATTAGCACGTAAAATGAATAGCAGTCGCGAGTCCTTCGGTCCCGACAGGCGATTTTCTCCTCTCTCTCTCTCTCTCTTTCGGAACTTTCTGAACAGAGCTTACGTCCGAATTGACGGTAGATAGGAAGTGGGCGGCCACGTGCTCCGGTAGTATATTCGCGAGCAATTTCTGGTTGTAGGCCTTCAGATGCTCCATCTCCTCCTTCTCCTCGGTCGCTTGCAGCTTCCACAGGAAGTCTAATCTGTATTGGCACACGGTACATTAATATCAATCGCCGATGCTTGTCACGCGGCTTACGGCTACGTTGTCGTATAGCGTGAAAGCGATTGAGTTCGTTCGACCTGTAGGTCGCCTCTGTATGCTGTGAATGTGCCACCAGGCAGGCCATGAAGAAAACCACCAGAACGCCCGCCAGCCATCTCCCGGCTGGGTCGACATTGTCCTCCTTCAGCGCCTGGTAAATGCTGATCCCGAGATAACACGCCACGACGAAGCTCAATACGGCCACTTTGAAGACCGACGTTAGGATTTGGTACACCGCGCACGTCACCATCACCAGCATCACCAGAACCGGGAACAACTGCAATCAACCGGCGTATCAACGGAGCGGTCAATTCGCGATGAACTCACCCCCTCCCCCGTCCGCTTTCCCGAAACGCTCAGTAGAGGGTAGAGATTGAAAAGTTTCCGAGCTGACTAAGAAGAAAAGGAAGATACATTTTTTTTCGTTCTCTCCCGTTCAACTTACATCGCAGAACATTCTGTAGTAACAACTGTCCGAGACGGTATTCATATTTTTCATTAGGATGGAGTTATCCGACGATTCAGCGGCGACGGGTGAAGCGTTGTTGGCGCAGGTGTCGCTCCCTTCCAGCATAATCCGCGGCTGGAAGAAAAATATAATGGAGATCGCCCGTTATTTTGCCGCAAGGAAGTTTCGCGTCGCAATTTCTTCGGCGGTTAGAAAATGTGTAAGATCTGGGAAATCCCCCCCCCCCCNGAAGCAAGTTGATAACCGACGTTACATTTTCTTTCGCGCGATTCTGCTGGTATAAGAAACGCGTTAACAACTAGACTGTTTTAACCTTTTCTTGAAAAAGATAATTTTGCTTATACGTTACGAATTGAGAAGACCTCGCTGTCTGAATTTACTCACCAGTGGCGACAGCACCGTGATGAACGTCAGGAACACGATGATGGAAGCGACGCCTCGCGCGACGCCGCGATTTTCGAAGATATGCAGGGCTGCGCTTCTCATCCACGCCGGTACTCTCTGTAAGAAGTACACGATGACTTCTGTTCCTCCCCTCTCTTCTCTCTCTCTCTCTCCTTCCCTCCTTTTTCATCCGCTAATTAAATCTGATAAATTCACAATTAACGCAGTCCCTGCGGGGAGTCCTATTGCAAAATCGACGGACGCGCAACGACAAGGATCGATGGTTTAAGCAGCGACCTGGAATTCTGCCACCTGATCAAGGTCAAGAGGAAGTGGCATGTTTCCAAAGAGCCATCGATCGGTTACAGGATACGTGTTGTATCTCGCGATTTATTCAATTCATCGCGTATTCACGTATATATATATCATATATGTACGTGTCCCAAGACAATATATTTTCGCGTCTCTCGCGCGGCAAACGAGATAATGAGAAAGTGTAAACGCGAGATCCCTCGAGATCCCGAGCACGTCGTGGAAGACTCGTCGCGGAACTCTCACCTCGTTCTTCTCCGCCAACAGAATACCGTTGACCATGGCTATCAGCAGTATGCTAATCGCGGTGCTGGCGTAGAAATATTCGTTTCTGTAAAAGACGGAAGAGGAAGACGCATGGAAGTCTGAACTCTCTGCTTCTGGGAAACGCACTAGTGTTTATTTATTTATGTACGCGACACGCATAGAAATTTCTCAAGGTTTTCCCCGATATTGCATTTAGATTCGGAATAGAATGGTCCAAAGTTGCTTTAGAGTTAACCCGCTACGGTACCAGCTGGAAATTCCCATTTTATCCCCCAAAGCATGGGATGAAACTTCCCTCACACAATGATGATTGGCTGTGTGCTTGCTTTTGCCTTCTAACCAGAACCTGCGTAGGGATTTTCCAACTAGGTTCCAATTGTTTAGGGAAGTTTCTCTGAGAAGGATCCCAAGAAATTTTCTATGCGAGACATTCTCTACATCGACCGAGCGTCAGGTCGTTTTTTATAAAAAGAAGCTTGTTAATATCGAAACGCTCGAGTGTCAACGATAAAACGGGAGTTGACGTGCATCCTTATAAGCGCGTAATATTATTTAACATTAAATAATACTTCTGAAATATTAATAGATGGTTAGATGTCCATCCCGAATAATATTTAAAACATAATATTATTTAATGTTATTGTAATATTATATATTTTTATAATACGTCAAGAATATTATGTGAAGCGGATTTCTGTAACATCGAAAAATATTGCATAACATTAGAATACTATAAGAATATTATTTCAATAATATTTAATGATATTCACATAATATTCTAGGAAGATTACGCGCTTATAGGGATATTGTAGCGCGACTATAAAAATTGCAAAGACGTCGCGCGGCTTACAGAAGGCAGAATTTGTATTGGACATGTGGTGGTATTTACCCGGCGAGGCCGGTGATGGCCATCGCAACCACGACGACCATGTAGACGAAACCGGAACACACGAAGTAAGCCGAGAGCATCCTGTCCCTCTCGCGCGAGTACTGCAACAGGTTATTAAAACAATTGCGATGCTGCGTATTGTTTCACCCTGTTTGTAATACCGCACGCCCGCCGCATAACGGATGCGCCCTTAACCGCAGCTTTTCCGATGCGATGCATACAATTCGACGCAGCGGGTAACTTCAACCGCGACAGAAATGCGGATTTTCATTTAAAGCCGATCACGACGCGCGCGCGGGACTCGAAATCAGCGTCGGAATCGGGATAATCCAAACGCGCGAATTAACCAAAATGAAATTTAAACGGACTTCTATTAGAGCGCGGATTACCGCCCTGATCGTGTTTAATTATATACACGCACTGTGCACACTTTGTCGAGATAGTTTGCTGCTGTAATTACAGTCCTCGTCCAGCGCTTGTCTCGTTAAATTAAATCCCGTCCCCGTAAAATCGAGAAAAGGTAATAATAATTCGGACAGAAATATTCTGTAAACATGTAATATTATTTAATATTAAGTAATGTTTCTGGAATATTAATAGATGGTTATACGTCCGCTCCTAATAATATTTAAAAAGTAATATTATTTAATGTTATTGTATAATATTATATGTTATTTTATAATATTATATACTCTTTAAATACTCAACTCTATGTATATATATAATATATATAATTGTAGTTTTCTTATTTCAAATATATTGCAATACCAATCATTTTATTATATAAATAAAGTCGAAAGAATTTTGTGTAAAAATACGTTTTATACTAAAAATATGATATATATGTGTATATATATATATTTTTTTTTTATTTATATATTTTTCTATATTATTTTTTCTTCAATATTCTAAGAACATTTTTATAATATGCCAAGAATATTATGTGAAGTGGACGTATAGTATCAATAGAACATTCTTATAATATTAAAAAATATCACACAACATTCTTAGAATATTATAAGAATATTATTTTAATATTGAATAATATTCACATAATATTTTAAGAATATATCGCGCTTGTAGGGTACATCGTTGCGTCAAAGTGAGAAAAAGATCGCCGTGAAGTTCCCGGGGATGGGGATGGTTCCCGGAGAAATTATCAGTAGAAGTGAAATCAAGCAAGTGACGTGGGCATTTTGGTTGAATTTTAGGATATTCAGATGTGAAACCTTTTCCTCGACGTCCGGTCTTCGAAACGTCAATATGAAGGGTGTACAATGCTCCGCTCTCAGGCGATCTATGCTCCTAGCGTCGATCGCTCGCATCAAGTACTCGTTCACCTCGTCTTCGGGATCCTTCTCACCCTCGCGTGAACTACTCTCGCCGAAGCCTAATCTACTGAAAGTGTTAGAACATTTATTTTCAGACTATTTGCGACAAGCGTTTTATCGTTTTATCGTATTTTGCAGCAACAGAAAAAGAGGTATAATTTGGAAATCATTCATTGATATATAAAATATTGATATATCATCGATGATTATAATAGTTGCGATTATTTTTTAATCGCCACAGAATTAGGATAATTTGAACGTCGAGATCTCTAATCGAGAAGAGGGCAATTTACTTTTACAATAATGTAAATTGACAATAATATAAATTACATTTAATATAAATTAAATTTGCTTTCGAACGATTATATTCTCTGTGATCTCCATTATTTCTGCGATCTCCATTATCTCAATACGATTAAAAGAGAGGTCAAAGTATCCGTTTTAGTCAATGGAACGTTAAAATGCCAATCAATTAAGTCAGAAGAAATGTTCTTGTATCAGCATGATATCCGTAAATTAATTTAATCGCCATTTCGTTCGCTCTCTAATTTTTGATAAATTGAACGAAACGAGGCTCAAGTAACGGGACTATATTGCGTGATAACTAAGAGGAGAGGATCAAGTGACGACAACAATAAAAGAGTTCTTACTTAGTCTGTTTTCCGTGTTGCGAGCCGTGACCCATAACTCTCATTTCTTTGGACACATTTCCATTCGCCGGGAAGCCCTTCCGTATCCCGGAAGTAGTTATGTTGTCCTTGAAAGTGTCTCCCGGGACAATTAGATAGGTACTGATATTATGGTCCTTCAGATACGCGTTCCTCTCACCCCCGCGACCCTCCTCGACCTCGTAATATCCGCCCAAGCAATCTAAGGTTTCTTTCGTGATGTGTACGCGTCTGCGAAATATCACACATACCGTCTCTGTCTAATATTAGCGTCATCGTAACTTTGCTGCTACATCGAACGAAGATTGCCTCTTAACGGGAAAATAGCAAATTTACCGCACACGCGTAATTCTCGGCCACGCGCGTCCTCGCTTCCTATTATTCAACATCGAATTTCACAAGAAATCGCGAAAGAAAAGTCCCTGTAAGCGCGTAATATTATTTAATATTAAGTAATATTTCTGGAATATTCACAGATGGTTATATATCCATCCCTAATAATATTTAAAAAGTATTAAGGAAACGCAGAAAAGACATAAGAAACACGTGTGATTCATCGCCATCAGTTAGAGCCGACTTAAAGGGAATGAAGTTCACTGGAGGAGGGCCGACAAACTTCGAGTACAAAATTGCCTGTACTCACCCGGGTATCCCTCCGCTCTCCATGTAATTGGCCAGGGTCACGTCGTTACTCCAAACATCGAATTGCCATTTCCTCAGTCCCAGAACACCGCAGTGAACTCGGCCCGTGTGAATGCCCACTCTCATATTCACGTTTACGGCCATTACCTCGCGAACCAATCTACAAGAGACACGGGGGGGGGGGTTTATTGATATTCCTATCTGTCGTTACGGACGGAATGGAGGACAGACGGACAGACAACGACGGATTCCAGCCAAAGTTGAAATTTCTTCGCCGTTAAAAGTGTGTTTACTACAGGGGGATCACGACGGTCCTCGAGGAGGTTATCGACAAACTTGGAGAGAGTGATTTCGCGTCTCCACTGTGTCGGCCGGTTTGTAAAAGGAAGGGAAGAGGGATTGTTTACGCGCTTCCGATTCTTCCGTGACAATGGAATGGAACGTGGCTCGTGGCTTGTTTTCGTGCACGCCGCAATCGCGTTCCCTTCTACTCTTCTCTACCCTTTTTATTTCCTTTTTATCGTTTTACCACAGTCTTTTCGCGGGTGTTCGACTAAATCGAAATTTTTGATTCCACGTTGAACCTTTAATTCTACAACGGTAGGAGCTGAGATGGCAAAATAGAATGGATTTCAATTCTAATATAGTTACAGTGATTTACATAACAGTTACAATAATTTGACCCTACTTTGATCCTGATGACGGTGATGTCGCAAATTTTCTTCCCGCTGTTTCGACGTCAAAATAGGTCGTTCAAGGTGGGCATTAAATCTCGAATCTTTACACTGAGAAAAAAATCTAATATTGACGAACATTCGTTTACATATTTTTCCTCTCAGTGTGTAGAATTGAAAGTTCAAGAGGGAAAAATTAATGAAAAATTTCAGGGATCGTAATTGATTTGTCTTTTGTAATTCGACTGTGATCGGTCAACTTCTTAAGTCTCGAATTTTCATCGTAGACCCCGTTTTACTCGTGGGGTGAATTTTATCCACGTGGCCGGTGACCTGTGGACGCGTGGAGCTTTTAACGTATATCGACCTCATTTGTGAACATGTATGCTATATTCTCTCTTTCTCTCTCTCGCTCGTTCGCTCTCTCCAAGGAAATCTTCCTTTGGACGATGAAACGTGTTTTATGAAAGCACGAACTAAACGAACGAGGGAGGAGGGAAGGGGGGGAAGGATATGTCGGGAGAATACAGCCGTGTTGGAAGTTCCACGGAGCATCTTTATTGCAGGGCTGTTATTTTGGTCCGTTTAATCCGTGTTTCAGCACAGTCTTTGAGACACTTTATTCCCGAGCATATTTCCTCCTCCCACGCGTCTCCCTCGTTCGATTTGACGATGCGACGGGGAACATTGCGCGGATCTTTCTCGTTGGATTGGGACGCGAGATCGAATTACTTTCGTTATTTTATTATCTCGAATGTGGATCGTTCGAGCGCGTAGCTGCGGAGCATTCGGTTCCGCGCTCGGATCTGTCATCACGTGTCGTTCTTAACCCGGGAATAGTCGCCCGGGGTCGTTTTCTGACCTCAGCGATCGGAAAATGAAGCTCCCGTCGCGGTGGATTTTTTCTTACCGATCGTGAACTAATATGTATCTTTGATTTAGACTGAACTTTGATTTAGATTAAACAACAATAAATCATACAGCAATCGATAATGTTATATTCCGTTAGTAATAGCGGTTTCTAATTGAAGTCTAAATGATCGGTCAGGTGAGCGTTTACGTAAAAAAAGAAAAGAAAAGTGATCATCCCCGGGTTAACAAGCGGCGGCGTGACGCACAGTAACGACGTTGATTTTTTGACGATGCTGAATAAAGCGGGTAACGAAGTTGTCATCGTGTGGGAGATAAAAGCGCGCGTGCAGACTTACGTTATCGCATCGATCATGTCCAGTCCCATCTCTACGCAACAATAAGCGTGATCGGGCCGCGGATCCGGAAGTCCGGAAACGCAGTAATAGCAGTCTCCGAGGAGCTTTATCCTGAGGCAGTGGTGCTCAGCGGCTAGCCTGTCGAACCTGCCGGATATTTTTCTCGAGAATTTCACGTCACCGCTTTGCATACGCCGCGTTTACATTTCGCCGCAACTCATTTCGAAATTCCGGCGTTAATGCGGCGCGATCGAATAAGCGGGGCTGGTAAATACAATATCCGCGTCGAGTTAATTCAAGATGACGGGGAGACGGAGCGTCAACAAAAGTGGCGCGACACCGACGATAATCGGCCGATAATCGATTTATTCAGATCAGATATTCAGCAACGCGCCGCGCTACGTTCTGCGGCGGCGCGTATTTATGCGAAATTAATTCCGGCCGCCGGAAGGACGATATTAATACTTCACAGTGCGGCGCAAATCCGCGTACATACATAGCGCGTATTATATTAAACTAGTTCGGCGTGACAAACGCTAAATAACACTCCTGATGGAATTACGGGCACTGCGAGCTCGGAATGTGGTAATTAGATTACTCAGTAATAAATGTTACGGCCAAGTCTATGGGTGTGATAAATCGGTGATGATTTTTTGGGATTCATTATTTATACTGGAACGTTATATATATATGTATAACAACCTCCAGCGTTTATACAATATATATTGTGAATATACACGTATAGTTATGTTTATCTTGTATAGAAAATATCCATAAATTCGAAGCTTTGTTTGCTCTCTCTCTCTCTCTCTCTCTCTTTCTTTCTGTCTCGTTTAATATAACACAAGGATCACGTGATACACGAGCTTCAACCAATTTTTCTGGTAATATTGTAGTCGGAGAAGCGCCATCTAATACTCTTCCCGGAAATTGCTTTGACATTATTTATACATTAAGCTCTTCCCTGCCACTTATCCTCGAACGGTTCTTTCGGAGGGTTCGTTCTCGCGTTTTCTCTCTGTAGCAACGAAAGCGTTTCGCATTCGCGAAATCGCATTAAAGTGATCTCGATGCGCGGCTAAGAAGTTGAAATGATTAAGGACCTAAGTGAATTACAAATTTACCATCATCAGTATGCAAATACCTTTTTTCACACGCAAGTTTTTATTCCTTCCGCGTTAATTTTTCCTGTGACGTGCAATTAAAAATTCTCCAATAACATGCCGTATAATATTATTTAATGTTAACCGCGAGCGTTCGGACTCGTGCTCGACGGAATTGACGTTGGAAACACGACGTTGAGCGAAACGCTATTCGGGAAAGCGAGTTTCTCGCGCGACTTGAAAAACGTTACGTACGAATCTTATTCCCGCGTGAGCGCTTTCACGCAATCCAGATTCGCGTCGCACAGAAACGGTCGGATCAAAGGAACGTTCGTCGACATCACGCAATTCAATTTCGAGATTACAACACAAGGAGGCGACACGTACGTGAGATGCGCAAACGTGTGTCGAGGTCAGACCGCGCGACAAAACGCGACGCGATATTTCAAAGGGGATTTGTCGGATCTAAAGAGGATCCCGCAGATCGGAAACAAGAATGTTTACTGGGATATCAAGAGAATCGATGTGTGCCGGATTTGCGGGATGGGATGCGCCTGAAAACTCCTCGACGGCGGAAAAAAGAGCGGTAGGAAATCGACGTTCCGATCGAGTCGGAAATACCTGAGCGGTCGGACGCTCAAACTTCTCCTAAATGTCGCCGGGGTGGTTCGTGAAACGAGAACGGATGTCGATATATTCGCGACAGAACAACCGTGCGAATTTCTCGCGCGGTTTATTCGTGCGAAAGTACCGCATGGAAATCCGTTATTAATTTTTCATACGGTGACGTAAAACGGTGAAATTCGTCGCGCCTCTTACCGTGCAAAAAGTTCGTTGAGCAATCTGACGAGCTCTTCGGCAGTGCATTGATCGGAGAGCGAAGTGAATCCGCAGATGTCTGCGAATAGAATGCTGAAATATCGTCAAACAATGTTATATCACTGATGACTAATCATTTCAACACATTGTCGACTTATTTTTACGAGTATCGTAAGACCCGAGAGACGAAATCTTGGTTCTACGTTTAAAAGAGAAGTTAACAAGTGTCGGTATCGTTAAAATAAGGTTTTTACTAGTCTATAGGCCATTTAAATAGACGGGAGTTATCCTCAAGAGAGCTAAAAGCAACGTCAAAATTTCGACTCGGGTAAATACGACACGAATTTAATACAACAAAAATATATTCGAGGGGGAAGATTTTTTTTTTATCATTTTATTCTAAAGCCGACGAGCTACGCGGAACTACATCGGTACGATCGTGCGTGAGGGTGACGAAATACTGACGTGGAAACTGATTAAAGTTAAATGACATTTGCTCTTTGCAAATTTACCGGTCGAGTTAAATTGACCTGAGCTCGGCTAAGCGTGTACTAGATATCGGAAGTTCCGACGTTACGTCTGAACCCACTTCGTGCGAGTCCCACTTCGGGAGAATTCTCTCTCTCTCTCTCTCTCTCTGTGCAAGCGCGTGTATTTGCGTCAGCATCCACGGTAGCGTGATAAATCGTCTGGTTTCAAATTATCCGACATACGAGTACATAATTAAGCGATTATGCATGTAACCGTATGCATACGATACGTGCGATAATATTACTCGTAATAATAATAATTGCAGCGCTGTGACATCGCGACAACGCAACGGTAATTCTAACGAACCGTGTTAAATACGCCGGGCTGTGCTTCAAAACCGCCTCACGTACTGCGAAACACGTAGATTTTCGGAAATGCAAAGCTCGTCGTGTGACGCGTGAAAATAATAGAGAAGACTGAGAGAGGAATCCCGTTAAGATGTAATCATTTCGATCTTGACTACATTTTCCTCTGGTTTCAACCCGGAAAATAGCTGCAAGATACGACAGCGATATGCGTGTCGAGTTATTATCATTTGGCGCTATATATATGTTGAGAGAGAAAATATTGGAAAATGGGAAACATTTATTCGGCAGGTACTGGTAACGTCTATATGTACAAGGTGATTCACAAATGCATGCCCATATTTCAGGGGGTCAATCTACATGCTGAAATAAGTAAGAAACGTCGTATGAACATGTGTCCCACGTACCTTAGTTTTCGAGTTACGGATGATCAAGGAAAAACGTTCGAAATGCCCTCGCAGATCGTTCACTCGCGTCGAATACACGATAGATTTTACATGGCTCCGGAAATAAAAATCGAATGAATTGAGATGCCCGGTTCGATATCGATGGGTATTGGTTGCGAATATTAGACAAGGTCAAGACGTCAAGGCCGAAGTCGACGATCGTACCGAAGAGAATAAGGACTGCTCAGACGACTGCTCGCGCGCCATTGATATCAGACATACCTGACGTTCTCGTGTCTCTGAATGTAAATCTTGTGGAACATCGTGTCCTTCGGTTTCCCGGCGATGTCGGCCTTCATTTCCATGGCGACGTGCCTCGGCAGCACGCTGAGCAGCAGCCTCTCCTGCAAAATGCACGCACAATTAATATATAATTAATGCTCAAGTAGTGTCGCGGAATATTCGCGTTCGGCGTAATTTCGAAAGTACGAATTAACGACCCCGACTTTCACCGGGGGGTCAAAATGATAGCGGTGCAGCAGGTGAGATAAATGACTCAAGAGTCCGAGAGGCCTCAGTTTTCGAATCCCGGCGGTGATGAGTAAATTTCCCGAGTACAATTTAAATTGATAATAAATAATAAATTTAAATTAAACTAAGCAATTAAGGTCCCGTTCGCATATAATAATAATACATAATAATTAATAATAATTTAATAATATTTTTCTCAGCGTATATATTTCGCTATCGCCTCGGGTGAAAATACCTCCGCCTTTTTCGCCTGTTCCGTGCGAAATTGCGCTCCGTAAAATTTGAAGACAATATACCGCTCGACTGAGTTTTTCGACGAACGCAGAACCCCCCACCTGTACCTGTTGCTGATTCTCTCGCTGCGTGGTGAGACGAGCTTCGACACACTGCCGAGTCTCGAGGAACGCCTGTCTTTGCGCCAGTTCCCGTGGGTGATGCGTCAATGCGCCGGCCACGTTCGTCCCGCCGACCACCACGATCGAGCTCAACAGCTGTAGCAAAGATAAAGGTTTTTCTTTTTACGATCAGACTTGCCTGACACGTGCAAGACACTCCCAACCCTCTTCCCTGTTCATTTTAATTGGTCCCTGCGAGCGAGCGAGCGAGCGTCCGCCCGCGAAATTAGGTTGCGACTTTAACAGACAGAATAAGTAGGAGGAAAAAATTGGTCGGGAAGAATGCAAAATATTCTCCAAATTCATTCAGTGAAATAGATGGTCGAAAGATGGGTATCGATAGTTAAAGATCTTGATGAGCTGAAGATATACAGGTTGGAAGTCGATCTGATTTTTCGTTCAAATTAGTTTCGCGAATTTATAACGACGTGATTGTAACGGGCGTGTTCTTCGTTTTTGCGAACGGCGACGAAGAGGAACGAGGGAGAGAGAGAGAGTAGATTATCGATGTCACGGGGGTGAAGATATCATGAACGAGACTGCTAAGGAAAGCTTTAATACCGGATCAGTGGCCGTAAGCCGTGGGTCGGATGGGGGAGGAAAGGACGCGCCAGTAGGAAGAGAAAGTTTAATACTGGATTAGTAAAGTGAGGGTCGAGAGGATTAAAGGGGAGAACGAAGGTGGAAAGGATGAGTGCGGAATATCCTTTCGTCTAACGTCGTAAGTTGCGAAAACAAGGAGAAAGAGAGAGAGAGGGAGAAGGAGAAAGCGTCAATTGGAATAACAAAAGAGATCTCGGTTCCAGCGGCGAAAGTCAATGTAATTATACGAGGAACGTCAATGAGCGTTTGCCAGTAATAGACATTCCGTCCTTCCGCGCTTCTTTCCTCGACGTCGAACGACTACAGTCACATCGCGAGTCGGAATGTTGGTCTTATGTTTAAATTTGTAATTCTATGTCTCAATAGGAGGTAAGATGCCAAAGTAGATTTAATTCCAACGATATAATTTATTCTAAATACGATTATTCTAAATACTATATATATATATATACGGTATATTATTCGAGAAACTTTTGTAATAATGATGTCTTAAATTTTCGGTCTCGCCTTTTTCAGCGTCAAAATGTGTTACTTCGAAGTAGAATTAAAATTAAATCTATAGAATTAAAGATTGGAGGAAAGAGTTATTAAATAATAGTAGTGGCATCGTCAAAATGGGTTTTCACCGGTCGACGGGCTCGATTTGTTACAACTACCGCGTATGAAATATTACATAAGACCACTTCATCGATATATTATGCAGGAAGTGGGCACGAATAGGAAGCGTGGGTCGCCGCATTCTCGATAAATATCTCTCTCTTTCTCGAGTTCAGAGGCACCGATTACGACGACGTCCTTATTTTTAGACCCTGAAAGTCCCCGCCGGTGCTTCCTCGTTACGATCCGATAAACACAATGTGAAACGGAGGTGGATTAACAGCTGCCCTCGCTTTCTCCTTCATATTCTCGAGATACGGGCGTTTAAGGGACGGTTGACTTTACGAAGACGAAAATCGATGGCCAGACTCCCCCTCTCTCTCTCTCTCTCTCTCTCTTAGGTCGAATTAAAAGAGAGACCGGGCGGTTGAGAATTCTTTCGGGAGGGCGTAGGATCGCTCATCCTGGTGAGACTCGTTTACGCATTTAGTCAATATTTAAACAAGCTCGCGGCAATGTTTATGCGGCATGCCCTCGGGGCACAACCTCACCCCCCGTCGTCGCCGTTCACCACCTACCCCCAAAGGAACTCGTTATCGGAGTGTTTTAACAGGCACTCCCGCCTCTCGAGCTGCCTCGTCGACTAAATGACGAGGCCCTTGAAAAATTTGTCGCGCGCCTTTTGGCTAAGCGATTATTATTATTATTCCCCGCCCTTGGCGAAGTTCAGAATGCGGAAAATATGAGATCTGGCGCGCGAAGTCTTCGCTCTTGTATTCTTTTTCGTTTTTTTAATTTAGGACTTGCGCGGGCGCGTGTTTAGATTCAATCAATTTATGCTAATGTCCAAAGGCGGATCACAAAGACAGCGGTGGCAGAGCGCGGAGCAGCTTCGGAGGAGAGTAATATTGTGCTGTTTTATCGCGCACGAGTGCGCGGAGAAAACTATAAACTGAACATCGCGACGTTTCTCTCCTTGGTTTTGCGGGCGCGCGACGTGCCGGTGAACAATTCGGAAACTGAATATCAAAATGTCGCTTTTGGCTTCTCTTTCTCTCTCTCTCTCGCTCTTTTTTTTTTAAGTTTCTCAAATATATGAGTATTGGAATACGTGAATATTTGAAATTGAATATACGAATATCTCAAAGGGGTTTCTCTCACAAAGCATTCCCTCCACTTCTCTCTCTCTCTCTCTTTTTATTTACATTCATTTTTGTCGATCCTTTTTCACATGAATAAGAATTTAAGGTTCGATCTAAGTCTAACTTAGATTCGGTTATGGACTTAGTTTAGGATTTCGGCTCAGTTTAGATTTGAAAGTTTATATCAACAAATTTACAGCTGTCAATTCTTTCTGTTTTCCCTTAAGTTTTTCCTTATGTAACTTGAAGTTATTTTTTAATCCGCGCTCCACGGCGGGCCGCTTCATTCACTTCAGTTTTCTTTCGCTTTTCGCGCAATTATTTTTGTTGTATGTGATTTAGAATCAGCAGAATGTATTGTTATTTCTTTTCGACTCTACTGTGTATCTTGCTTGTCCTTAGGAAGCTTGTCCTAGGATGTAATAAACGCTGTTCTCTCTCTCTCGTCTCGTCTTGTCTAATGAAACTCCACGCCGATGGCGAGTTATTATCGGGACACCCCTTGTACGGGGCGGCGTGTACGTCGCGCGGCTCTTTGATCTACCTCGAAGGTCCGCGACTAATTAGAGGAAGGGGTTCGCCTGGTCGATCCATCCTGCTACGGCGGTGGCTCTTCAAAGGGAATCACCGACCGGCCTGCGAGGAATCGCTTCACGTCAGCCATACAACTTACTTGCAATCTTGGGCGGATTTATTCGCGCGACCACCTGTAGGATCGCCTTCCGGGCGATCTCTTGAAAGTCCTTCTTTTATTACTTTACGTACTGGCCTTTTTCGCCGGGGGACGGGAGGGAGGGAGAGAAGAGTCTCAGGTCCGTTCCTCAGTTGACTTAATTATGACGACTCCTTCTCGCTGCAAACGCGCCGGCGGACCGATCGATTTTTCAGCACGGACCACGAATAATATTTGACTGGCGGTGAAATCGTATCGAAGGGCGTTTTCCACAATTTGCTGAAAATCGAATATTCTCCCTTGCGAGAAGGTGACGGAGACCCTCCGAGTCCAGTTCTTGCAGTTTCAGCGGCGTTGTTTGCGTGATCGAGCGTTGTGTCACAGGAGGACCGGCCTGTCTCCGTTGACCAATCTCGGCTGCGCAAGCTCCCTCATCATTTCGTCCGATTGGTCGCGGGTAGACATCCGTCGCTGTATGATCGATTGACCAGGTTTCACGAGGCTGTAGCGGATGATATCAGTGCTGGACCATCAAAGAGGCACCGTTAGTTTCTTTTTCTTTTTTTTTTTGGATTGGATTATTCAGACCGTGTTTCGGCACTTCATCTTTCAAGCCAACCGCCGAGTCGCTTGCGATCGAGAAGTATTCATTCTTCATCACGCCTAACAATACGATGTAGAAATGATGGCTCGACTTTTTTACTCGGTTTCGCAAAAATTGTTCTTAAAGGGACAATTCGGGAGATAATCGCAAAGCAAAAGCGACGATGTACCTTCACAATTAAAAAGAAAAATAAAAAACCAAGAATCGTTAAAAAGCGAAATGTCGGCCCTCGAATTTAGTGCTTGAGGAAATCGGACATTTCATGCTTAATAAACCAATAACAGCGCCGCTTGCTCCGCCGAGCCACGTGTTTTCTTTCAACGCGCGATTCTCATCCAATCGTATCATGCGAGAGCGCAGCTTAACCGCTAATTTGGAAATTATGACGGACGATACTCTCCTCTTCGAGAGTTAATTAGAATTCCGCCAAAGCGGGCTACGAACGGAGTCGGCTGTTGCGGGAGAGTTAATTATTTAAAAGGCTACACGGACCCTCGAGAGATTCGCGGCCGACCCGCTCTACCCCCCACGGATCGTTGCAAATTTGGGGGGTGAATTCTACGAGGCACTGCTGAATATTACATGCCGGCCACCGCGCCGAACCGCCCCCGTGCACGAGGGAAAGAGAGAGAGAGGGGGAGAGATGTGGCCCCTTAGTCGATTTGTCCGTCGTAATAGAGATATAATTTCACAGGAAGGTCTCGAAAAGCACCGAATAAGAGACGCCTTTTCACACTCGGTCGACATCATTTTGGTATTAAAGTAAACGAGGTTGTTCCCGGTAGATTTTGATGGGCTGATTACAAGTCTGGCCCCGAAAATGTCGTATCACGTCGAGTTTCCGAGACATTCCTGCTTACTGCGTATGCACGTATATATTTAAACAATTTCACACAATCTTTTATATAATCTTTGGAAAATTGCATATAATCTTGAAACTTCGATATTTTCAAAATTCGAATATTCGGGTGTTGGAAATATTCGAAATTCCAGTGTCGAAGCCTCTGGAAGGAAAACACCAGCCGTATTAGTGACTTTTTTGTCTCTCCGATGTCTTCTAGAATTTCGAAAATTTCTCCTCTCTTTCGACGTATTTTCTCCGGAGGAAACTCCAACTGATCTGAGATTGCGATTTTCCGCGCGCGATTCTGCTGAAGGGAGAAAAACTACCGTTACAGACGAAACGCAAAGTGTGCGAGGCAAAAGCGAAAGAAGAAGAAGAAGAAGAACGCGCGGCGAACTGCCGTGACTCGGCGCGCTGCATTCAAGTTTCTACTACTCGAGCCCGCCCGACTGCGTCGGCCGTACGTTTCGCGCTTTCACTACTACCGATGTACACCCGCTCGCTCTCTCGCATCGACGACGTTTTCCCTTCGCTTCGCTCTTCACCGTGCTTTTCTTCCTTTTTCCCCCGGAAAACGTTGAAAGATTTCTCGCATCGAGCGCGCAGCACAGCCCCCCTCGCAGCTGCTTTATGCACTCTGCATTTCACGCTGCATCGTCGAATGCATATTACAGAATTCGTTCGAGAACTCGACCGGCTTCTTAATAAAAAAATATTCTCAGAGGGAGGAGCAATGTTTTTTTTTTTTTTTTTCTTATAAGTTGCAGCTTCCAAAGCCTGCGAAGAAAAAAACACAAGAAAAACGACAAGTCGTTCGCAGAAATAACAACGAAAGCCGAATTTCGAAGTAAGTCTCGGTCTATAATAGGTATTTTAAGCCTTAAGAAATTGACCAATCACGGTTAATTATTCTTTTAACATTCGATTGTAATTGGTCAATTTATTAAAGCTTAAAGGTTAAAACATCTATTGTAGACCAGAACTAAGTTCCGGTCCGATTCAAGGTTTCCTTTTTACTTTTTAAGTCACGGAGAAATACAAAATTGAGTGACGCACAGTCGACTGAATCGACAGAATCGCAAATCTTCGGATGATTTCCGGGAATCCAATCTGGTGAAATCGGTTTCAAGTAACACGTCATGTTCGCTTTTTTTCTTCTTTTTTGATTTTATTCCGCTAAGGGTTTACACCCTTATCGTCATCGTGCGGATTTGCCGACGTAACCGAACACGCTTCCGATGCACGGCGATATTTTTACGACGAGCGATCCGTCAGGATTATCGATGAACCTGATGCGAAAGGACGTGTCACCGTCGTTTTCGTGACGGCCGATGCACGTATGTCGATAGATAAAGCGCGCGCTTTCCAGCCCGAAACACCTCGCGTCTCTCTCCTTTCTCTGTGACATTTTTCGTGTTACCTACGCAACTTTAACGCATCATTCATCTTCGTCGCAGAGAAAGAAAGTTGAAAGGAAATGGGAAAGTTTGCGTATAAACATGATTCGATTATATTTTTTTATATAACAGCGCACGAATATTAATTCTCCCTCTCTCTCGCTTTCTTTAATTCTCCAACCTGCGTTTTTCATTATTTCCATATCTCGCGCACCGAGGAATTAAAATAGCATATCGATATTTATGCTCGCATATCCGAACGTCTCGATCAAACCAGGGAAAAATCGGGCTGTTTACACGGTGCGCTTTTCACGATGCGCATTACGTTGCGGATATTACATAGCGTCCGACGATAATGAAAATAAATGAGAAAATGCTCTCGGTGAAATTGAAGCACGCCGCGGTATCACCGTGAAGGCCGCTTCGCGTGAGTTTCATCTGTCGGACGCAGCATGCAGTTACGCGGGAAATGGGGAATCGCGCAGTTAAGACGGTTGGCCCCGTAAATTTACTTCTTTGAGAAATTTCTTCTCGAATTTTAACTATATGCCGATCGAGCAAAGCACATCTAAAATTGGTAAAAAGTTGACCGATCAGACCTCGACGCGATTTCCGCTCCGCGAAACCGCGAGGATTCGCTTCGGGGATGCGCGCGCCGGCCGACTCGGGTTTACGTTTCACTGCTAAAATGAACGGATACGCGCTCGTTGCGATTCGTTAGGATTACTCAGGCGACTCCCGAGTTGAAGATAAACAATTGTTTCACGCTCCGAGAGCATCGAGTTGCACGAGTGAAACGAGGAGGGGACGTTTGCTGCGTTGCGCGGCATTTATTACCATTCAGGGCGCGACGAACTTGATAACGAACTTTTCATCATTATTACGAACATATCGCGAAGTTCGCATATTGCTTTGTTTGTTCGTCGTGTTGCTTATCTCGCTTATCAGCCGGTGAACACGTTCACCGTAAATTCCGTGTACACACGGAAGCCTTCGACGATACAGCGTCCTTGATTCAGCTTTACTTTTGTATTTTAGATCTGTAACACGTGGCGTGAATATTTCAAATTAATAATTCACGTCTTTGCTCGATTAACGCGATGGGTCGAGCTAATCAAGGGTTTTTTTTACTTAAAAAAAAATCGCTTTTTTTTCTTTGCATAATTTTGAAGCCTCAGGCATGTAGATCGTTGTGCCAAAGCTATAAAGTCGAATTCGGAAAATTGGTGGAATTACAAGCGATGATTCGTAGATTTATCGCATGTAATTGGCTCATTGATTTCTTTTATTTTAAAAGAAATTTGGACATGCATTTAGATAGCCCTCCACTGAAAATCCTATTTTCTACCGTAACGAATGAAGTAGAGCGCAAAATGTATGTGTTTCATTTTCGAAAAACGCGTAAACAGCGCACGCAGATTAATATCTCTTTACCATTCATATTGTATTAGGTGGGGTGGTAGGAGGATTACCTCGAAGACAAATGTTTCGTGCATTTTATAATTAATTTTTTATAATTAATTTATATCCCGCCTCTCTTCTCCGTGAAGAGAAGAAAATTTCACATGGTCCCTTTTAAGGTCTCGTCGTTACCTCAGCCTCGGCCGGACGTTCCATTTAGCGTGGCTTTTATCTCTCCTCCTCTTGCTTCTTTTCTCCCTTGACATCTTCAGACAGGGTTCCGCGATTTTACCCGGGGGAACCCGATACCGGTTCGTGGCGATCGGATTTCTCGTTACACGATTTCGCGTCATAATTAAAGGGCCGCTTGCAACATGCTGCTCCGTCTTTGTTTCGATTTCCTACCTCGTCAATGCGCTCGTAAACGCGCAAATTCTGCCCGACGTGTCGTGACGTTTCTATCTTTTCCCAATTATCTTCGACAAACATATTCAGAAGCTGCCGGAATCCGCGAAAGTGCGCCGAGAAATTCGCCCTTTCTTGTCGCAGAGCAGCGAGCTCGGCGTAACAGCGACGCATGTATATATATATATAATATATTTTTTTAATTATTACGGTATAGAAATGAATATAAGAGGGTCAGAATATCATTAAAGTTTCCACCGGTACAGAAACGCGCGAGAGAAATAACAAGTCGCACGCGACGTTATTCCTCCCGCGAGGTGCGCCCTATATTCGTCTGAAAATTCAATTGCGCTCCCTTTATTATGCCGATATTATAACTCTTTCCCCCCTCCCCATCCCTCCTTCTCTCTCTCTCTTTCTCTGTCTTTTACGTGCGCATGCGTGATTTCTCCTCTTTGAGCGCGACAGCTGTTCATCTCCGATTCGAAAAATGACACATCCGAGTGACATGACGCGTTATTTTGCGCTGATCCGTTACGTCACCCGGTAGTTTACACATTGCTATATTCGGGCCGAATTATTTTAGTAACAAAATCGATAGTTGCCGCAGCTGTTAAGATATATACACACACATACACAGGTCGGGCGACCCTTCAGGATGATTCTCGGCCTCACCGGCGTCGTCGTCGTCGTAAAGCTTACCGTCCACGAGACAAAGTCGTGCACCCGCGCACGCAATGCTTTTTGGAGTGAAAAAAGATCGGGTCGTCGAGTGGATGGCCGAGATAAGGGTCAAAACATCGGACCAACCTCTCTCTTTCCCCCTTCCTCCCATTCTCCTTCATCCCCTCCCTCTCTCCCCCTTGATTTCACTTCGCTGGCTTTTTTCCGCGGAAAAACGGTAGAAAAGGAATAGTCAGAGGAGAGACGAGAAACCCCCGTCGTCCTCCCGCGGGAGATAGCGGAATTCATAATGACCCCACTTATCGGGGCCGTCCCACGCGAAACGGTAAACCCTTTCCCCGCTTATTAATCCACTGGTGGACGCGCCACGTGACAAATGACGTCGCCGGTCAGACCCGTGAACCACCACCACCGGCATCGAATGGCTGGCTTCGTGTTTTCCCCTCTTTAAAAACAGACATGTTATTTCGCAGTTGTTGCCCGTTTTCCGCACGCACTGAGAGAAAAATCTAATTACTTTCGGGGAAAACAATATCCCCCCTTTCTTTTTTTTCTTTCATTTCAACCACAAAACCACAAAAAAACGGCAGAAACGTGCGTATAAGTTTATTGTGACTGACACTACGGTAAAACTCACTCACTGGAAAAATAATTCCCTCGACTAGTTTTGTGGTTAAAATGAGAAAAAAGGCTCGTTTGCGTAAAAAAAAAAAAGAAAAGGTGGTCGTTCCCGAGTTAAAAAAAGGAAATGTTACTTCGATATTTCCTCCTTCGGCGCGGATTAAACGTATGACCGCGGCATGTGTGTCGTAAAACACTCGTTTCTAATGAAAGAGAACGCCGGTCGGACTGAAACGAAACGACGCGAGAGAGGATCTCGCGCATCGACACACACACACACATACACGCAACATTCCACTCTTTCTTTCTCTTATTCCCCCATCACCCCTTTTCCCTTTCAATCGAGATTAATTTTTCCCGTTCGTCGTTCGAGGACGAACGCAGAGACAGAAAGGGCCGTAACGTGCGCACCGTTTGTGCGATCACTATTACACGACTCGGCCCGGAATGTCTTTTGTAACGCGCGAGACGTCTCATAACAGCGATATATGACGACGCATTCAGGTATTCGTCGACTCCGTCGGATCCGATGTCAAGGACCGAGTATGTGCGATTGATCGGGCGCACATTCGTCCTCATTCGTCTCTCGAAAGAAGGCGCTTCCGGCCGGAGACGCGAATCGCTCAGAAATATTCCGCGCGTTTCCCCACGCGTGGAAAAAAATTCAGATGAAACGTTAGAATTAAATTAAAAAATGATTAATAATGAATTGACAAATTAAAGAGTAAAAAGTACAATCTTAAATCAAGAATAGATATTCTCATGTGTAAGTAAGAATGTTATTATAATTTTCTTTGAAGATTTTTGGTCGCAAATTGAGTTCAAGCGCAATACTCGCGTTGATATAAGTTCAAATCGAGACTCAAAGGTCTCCTAAGAAGATTATGATAAGATCATGTTTATGAGAATATCTACTCTTGATTTAAGACTAATCTTTTTTTTTTCCGTACAGCTCGAAGTGGAAGTGGACGGAAATGCGTGGGCGGAAAATCCCGTCTCGCCGTCGCTAAATCCTTCTCGTGCGCTTTTAATTTTTAACCGAGCAGTCGATCAATTCGACGCGTTAATGAACGCATCGACGAGTAGAAATCGAACGGTTCGTCGCGCGTCGACGGTTTAATTTGCGCGACGAAAAGCAGAAACAACGGGGAAAAAAGTCAAATGGGAAGTCAAGGGGGAGAAAAAGAGCCGGACTCCCGCGACTCGCTCGAGCGAGTCGTTCGACTTAAGCGAGCCCGTCGTTATCGAACGCGCCGAGCGTTTATTTCATTTCACTTAGGATTTACTTCGTTTGTCTTCCATCCTTCCCCGTTCTTCGTTTTCATTCATCCTCGCCGGGTCTTACTTTTTTATTTATTCCTTTTATTTTTTTACTTTTCTTCCTTTACTTTTATTTACTTCTCCCCCGTTTTTTTCGCGACACTCCCCCTCCAATATTCACATCGCCATTTGAACCGACGGCGGAAAATCGAGGCTCGCGTCTCGTTTATTTGCCTCGTCTCTTTTGCATTTCCGCCGCCTTTATTTCCGGCGCTCGACTTCACTCCGACTCCGTGCCGCAAATAAACGGCAGCTGTGCGATATCAGAAATTGTCACGGTTCTCTTTTCGCGTTTCCGGCCGATTAAGCGGCGCAACGGCTCTCTCTCGCGGCTTCGAGTGATTTCGCGCGCAAAGTACGCACGTACTTGCGATCATCTTCGTCGCCGATCGAATAATCCCAATCGAGAGCCACCTGGCGAATAAACACGGCAAATAAAATTGCATCGAAGGTCGAATCGTTTCCCGTAATCGTGCGGAGAAATACAGCGCTTCGAGCTTTACGGGCGAAAAATTTCCACGTAAATCCCTTTGTCTTGCTTCCTTGCACGATTTCGCACGAGAGGACATCCCGGTAAGCAGGAAATCGTTTATACAACGTTATCACAATGATATTTCGTAACGTGTAACCTTTTCAAATACGTAGTCCTTAATGTTGTACACAACGTTACTGTTAACAATAATATTTGACCGAAACGTTAAAAATAATGTTTCTATACCATAATTTCTACGCTATAATTCTGATATTTAAATATATAATAAATTATCAAGCAACAGTTTAAAAACATTTATAAGATATTGTGTCAAAATGTTGATAAAATCCGCATGAAATCAATGTTTTGAAAAATTTATTTGACGTTTCTTACTTACCAGGTCATCCGTCTCACACCGAGAGAAAAAGATTTTTCTCTCTCTCGCACGTCATACACGTCGTTAGGTACAACTCATACCGCGTGTTTCCCCAAACGTGAAAATTCGAAACTTCCGATAGTTCCCTGATGGGGGGGGGGGGGGGGCAAATAGATTCTCGTTAATAACAGATTTACTTTTCCGCCTCTTTCTCTCTCTCTCTCTTCGAGCAGCGAGGCAAGCCGAAGGATGTTTTATTCAATGTGCCGGTCGCACGCCGAGCTTTTCATATTGACGACACTCGATTACATCGATAACGAGATTTCGCGTATAATGACTTATGAACGCTCCCCATAAATGTGGAATCCTTCTCATACTCGTACACCCACACGTGTCTTCTCGATGGAAGACGAAAGATAAGAATGGAATAATAGAAGACCGTAAAGAAATGTTGTAGAGTGGCAAATCGATCGGTGGATCTCCGAATGTTCTCAGAATCTTCAGAATTTACGCGTTCCGCTAGAGAGAGGTAACAAATAATAATAATAATAATAATAATAAGGACGAGGATAATATTACACATATCCGAACTTTTTCGGAGCTCTTTCGGAATTCGATTCTGCAGATCTCTTCGCGGATCTCTCCTCGGGCTCGAAGATACTCGAATCCTTCGCGAAACGGGCCTCGATTAATTCGAGCTTTCGCAGGAGCGAGCGCAAGGAGGATTAACCGTAATACCCGCCGATCGATCGGACAAATCTCGCGA
Source organism: Dinoponera quadriceps (assembly GCF_001313825.1). Classification (NCBI taxonomy): domain Eukaryota; kingdom Metazoa; phylum Arthropoda; class Insecta; order Hymenoptera; family Formicidae; genus Dinoponera; species Dinoponera quadriceps. The sequence continues at coordinate 619,551 of NW_014559346.1, forward strand.
TAATTCGGTACGGAAAATTGAGACGCTGCAAATGGGGATAATTATCGGGCGTGAATGCGTCGGATTCGCTGCTGCATGCGCGACGCGCCATCAATGCCATACATCATTTAGCCGTGGCAACATATTTCGCTTCGCGCTGAACGCGCGAATAATATCAAGCGGATACATCGCCGGCGTGTCTGCCGTTGTATTTCACGATAATACATCATTAACATTGAAATATCTTAATTCATCCGCCGACGAGCGGATTTATTTTCACTCCCGTGCATAATAAACGGCAAAAATCCGCACGAACGCTCGGGGCGTTTTGCGCCTGTTAATTAAGCGCTAATTAGAGGGCGAGCGCGGGTTGTCGGGCGATGTTGAAAACGAGATTTCGCGTTGTTAGCGAACTCCTCGTTCTCGATACTCCGTAATCCCGTGTCTCCGTAGAGGAAACGTAAGAGGAAGAAAAACCGTGCAGCGTTGCAAAATCGAGAACGTGAAAGAGCGATCGATACGTGGAAACAGCCGCCACTTTCCGTACCGCAAAGAGATTCGTTATCGCGAAGATACGCGCGTATCATAAAGTGCGCGTCCGTAAAAGGCGTGCGGGCGTGCGATATACGGCGTTATCGATACTTTTACGGGTCGTGAAGGGTTAACGTATCGATGCGCAACAAAGTGTTGCTAAATCAAAGGCCGTGTATTTGCTGGAAGGGATGCGTTAGAATGAAAATATCACCACCTTTCCGAAAAGAAAACTTTGTTTTTCTAATCACTTGGAACGAAACCTCTTCGTGGAAAACTCTGTATTTCCACATATTTCTATACATATGTACATATATGTGCGTGTGTTATATATATTTAACGCAGACGTTGCACTCGAGGCACGAAATAGGTCAGTTAGGCGAGGACAAAAGAGACGTTAATCACCCGATATCGCGAAGAATAGGCGGCGGCGAATCCACGACGGCGGAAACCTACATTGGAAAGAGGGACAATTATCCGAAACAAGCCAGCGTAAATGGTGGGCCGGGCGGGAATTCCAAAAGCGAACGATCGCCAAACCCCGAGCACGACGTCCGCCTGCGCCATTAACGGTTTTTCGCCGACCGCATCTCCGGTCCGGTGTATTCAAAGGGCCTTCCTTTGAGGGCGATCGGTACTTCCTCCCTCTTCGTAGCAACAAGTTCGCCCTGCCTATCGTTATTACTCGAACACGCGAGATAAGAACGTTACTTCCGGCACGTGAACGCGTATGCGTTCCGCTGTCTCGCTGAAACTTCCCGCAAACGGGAAAAGTTTCCTCATTCGCCGGCGAGAAATTACCGCGCAGCCCTCTGTAATCTTCAATCGCCTGGCGACCGAAGGTCCCGGCCAGCAGCGTGGACGTGTTTTGTTTCCGCGAGGAGGGATGAACGACGGGAAAATCACCGTAGAGTCAGCCAATTCTGAAATGTTCCCTCTGCCTCCGCGTTAACCGCTGAATCCCGGTTTTTCGATGTAATATAACATAAATGAGACCGCGAGAGAAGAATCCGACCTGGACTTGATGAACAGAGACGGTTCAGCCGAAAGGGAAGTTACGTCCCAATAAGACCGAATCCTTTTCACGAGATCTCACAATGAACAACTTCCCCTTCGGCCTCGCTTCGCCTTCTCCCCGCGGCATTGATTTATTTCCCCATCCGTTATCTGCGGGCTGTACTCTGACCCCGGTGAAAAAGCCGACCGGAATTCCGAACGCGAATGCAAACCTAAGAATAAGCCGAGCTTACCAATCGCCGGTGACATTTCGCTCATTTATTCTCGCGTGTCCCTTTAATTATAGCCACCATTAAATTAAATTAATTTCATTAGCGAGATGTGTGGAGATTTTATCCTATTAATGCTTCTTCTCCTTTTCGTTTTGTACGGGATTTTCCATCAAGAGATTTCATTTTAAATTATTAGAAAAACAAAAAAAATTTTTATTTTTTTATTTTTGACAAAGTAATATTTTTATTCCAGTGCAAAGCACAGACTGTACGATTAAATGTGGGACAGTTGATCAGACTGGCCGAACCGGGGTTTTTGCATCACTAACTTGACCGGAACGCTGAAATTTCTTAATCAGGTTAACAATTATCGGACGAGAAGGTGCTATCATTACGATCGAAAGCGGCAGGAACTTTACAAATCGTTTCCACAAAATTTCCATTCATTCTGTAGCGGATTTTCACACAATTTCTACACGTTGCCGAAGAGTACATCGTTCCATTTTCGTCCACCTATACTTTTCGCCTGTCAGCTGCTGAGGAATGACAGTTCCATCCTTGATGGGTTAAAAATGTACGAACTGTGAAACGAAACCTCTCAATGGAAAGTTACACACGTACGCGAAGCTCGACTCGAAACTCGGAAATGACATTATCGTTCTTCGTCGCAAAACGCGCTCCCAGCAAATGCCGGGATGGATCGAGATCCGCTCCGAAATTAGATTTCCAACACAGTCGACGCGATATTTGCGAACAACGCACACCTCGTTTCGGCACTCGCGCCCGCTTTGTGCGGCCCCCTCCGTTAATAAATAGATGCGTGCGCGCACGCCGGGTATTATTGCGTCACGTGCACTTCGCGCGCGAGCCAACGTTGTTTCTGCAACGATGTGTATTGATTGCAACAGCGGTAATTTGGCTAATAATTGCGCCGTTGTTCGCGCAACGTCATTCGCACTACGCCCTGACAAAATATACCGACGCGTCGCGTTTCATTGGAACGATTTTGCGGATTTCAGTGACGAGGGGGTTAATTAGGTCCGTCCGGGCCTGTTAAAAATCGTGCTCGCGATGCGATTGCAACTCAGGAGAGAAAAAATAGTTCTATATATATATATATATTAGAGGAAGACGATCAGACTCACGTGATTCACTATGTCCGGATAGTTCGGGTAGAGGAAGAAGGCTGCGATGAGGTGGGCCACCGAGAAGACGACTCCGGCGATGCAGGCGTGCCGCAGCCTGATCGGCAGGAGCGCGTAAGCCGTGTAGATGAAGAAACAGACCGCCAGGGCGGCCGCGAGGGGTCCTCCGGTTTGAAGGCTCGGTCTGGTCGAGGACGAGTCGCCGGGAACGGTAGCTTCATGTGCCAGGTGAACGCTCAGTGTCACCTGCAGGGCCAGCAGGGTAACCAGCACCGCGCCGCTCACCCCCGCCAACCATATTTCGTTCATACCCGGCCTAGAGATGGCCGCCACCAGAACTGGAAGCAGAGAGGCGGGGATTTTGCACGGGCGAGGTGTAAAATTCTCCGGCCTCGCGTTGCCGGTTATCGTGAGGCTCGGTAAAAAAAGTTGAGTGGAAAAATGTCAGGGGAAAAACTAGTCGCCGGACAGAAACCGGACGGTTCTTTCACTGGCTCGAATTCATTAGACAGCAGCCGTCCGGAAAGTGTCTGAAAAATATCATTTCTCGGCCAGTTGCTTGCCATAAGTTATTAAAAAAAAAAAATAGTGAGTTAATAACGGACAGTTTCTATTCAGCGGAAACTCTTAAAATTCTGGCTAGTGTTTCTTGGCCACTTCCTGGCCGGAAACTAAGTGCAGTAATAAACAAATGAAAATGGGCAAAATCTTATTAGGAATTGGTAAGAAAACTGGCTAGTTTTATCATTCGGTTATTGTTCAGAGCAAAAGTCTCTCAAACCTGTAAGTTTTTGGCCAGTGAAACCGATCGGAGACTAGATAGTTGGAGAATTACTGGCCAGTTATTGGCTAGAAACCGGTTTAATTTCTATTCGGGACTGAGAGAAAGGAAAATATGAGCTCACCTGTATAAACCACGATGCAGCCTGCCAGGGTGAACGCCAGGGAGAGATTCTCGGATCTCTGCAGCTGCGCGTAGAACGACAGGTGACTGTTGGTCAGTTTCAGCTTGAGGACGAATAATAGGCCCAACGCGAGCACCAGGCCGGCTAGTAAACCGAGCACATGCGTCATGTTGCTTTGATTCATGCGCAGGAAGTAGCGCTGGTAGAGCATTTCGACCTGAAAAATAATGACATATTCGCCGCGCGTAAATGTCACTGGAGGATCCCATTGAGGTGTCGCGTATCCTCGTCTATCGTTTCCATCGTCGACTCACGAAATTCAACACGAATCTGTCAGAATTCATCGTCTCTTAACTCTCACGCAAGGGTTGACTTTACAAAAATGAAATTGATTAATTGTCAATATTTCAAGCACGGACTTTCGGTCCGTGCAATATTTTTCGCCCTAAAGTGGTAAGAATTAATTAAACCGAATAAATTAATTCTCGGATCAACTTAAAGTTACTCTAAAGACAATGCTGAGGAATAATGAACGCGCGGAATGAAATGAAAACTCAGGACAACCAATTAAAAACTGTTTCTTAACAATATCGAAGGGAGTAAAGGAGTTTCAGTCGAGTTCGCGATCCATTAAACTGGTAATGAATGACAGCATTAAATAAATGAACTTTATTACGTACGAGCCGGCCCGAATGAACTAATGAACCGATAACCTGGCTCGTAATAAAGTTCATTTATTGCGTGGTGGCCGGATCATACAGACATGCGTAGTAGATCGAATCGTGCCGATCTTACTTTCGTCGGGCATCCAACTTATCCATAAAAAACTCAATAACTTCGAAACGGCTTATTTAAAGTGGATAAAATTATAGTGTTTTGAAAAGGCCTGAAGAAAGGTCTGCAAGAATATATGCAATAAAAAGTAGGCAATTCTGTTTAAAAAATCCAAGATGACTTTGTCCCGATTTTGGCGACGTCACTCAAGGTCAAACTGGTAAGACCGGTAAATGTATTCTTTTCAAGTCCTGTAACTATTTTTTATCTGAAACAGTTTTCTACAAAACTTATATTTTTCGAGATATTTCGGGCTGACGGAATATTTGTTCTTCACCCTATGTTTATATGTATCACAGCCGATTGGTCCGTCACGTTTATCCCGGAAATGGAAACTGCGCGAGATATCGTTGTACAAAGTCCGATCGTGATGCTGCCTTTCGATCGTCCCACTAATTGCTTTCGGCCGCGCATGTGGCAAAAATCGACGACAGTCACGAATATGCCCGAGATGCGCCATTTTTATTTTCCTTTTGTTGTTTTTTTTGTGTGCACTGTTATTTTCGGCAGGAATGTGAAACGTAAGGCAATTTCTTTTTTCTTTCCGCTTTTCCCAGGGGAAACGCGATATTCGCGACCGGTGTATCCTCCTTTTCCCCTTTTGCAACCATCGTGATAGTCAGGCAACAGTTGCCCAATCCTTTGTGACCGGCATTTATTCTCAGCCTTTTACAGCGGCAACATATTTTAACTTCATGTTGCGCCATGTCTTGCTCTAGCGCGAACTTTACGTGAAATATAATCAATATATATATATATATATATATATATATATACGTGTATATGTATCAACATAGTTCTGATAAAACGGGAAATTTGTAATTTGTTTGTAATTATATTCGTGATGTTTGCATATTTTATAATACGATACGGGACACGAATATCGCACGTGGAAGAAATACATATATGTATCATCCTGTATTATTACGTGAATTCACGTGGTCTCTTGCTTTTATACGACGATCGGTTCCTTTTAACGAAACATAATTAAACGAACATAATTAAACAACGAAATACGAAGTGGAAGCACGAAAAAGGGAAGCATGATAAAAAATAATGATATAACAAAATTATGATATAATTATATCAAAGTCGCCATTATATGCGAGAGAGAGGGAAAGAGGGAGAGGAAGAAGAGGGAGGAAGGGAGGAAAAGAGGGAGGGAGAGAAAGAAGGGAGAGACAGAGAAGCGGAGCCAGATGTATATTGCCGGCGAACAACAAATAGGAAATCCCCGAAGAGATCGAGCAAGCGAAGGTCTGAAATTTATATCATCACAATGGTATCTATTTGCAGAGACTCGCTCGCAGACATATCACATTACTGCAATGTTGGATTTTGCGCGGTGCACCGCGTCGTATGTGCTGTTGCTACTGCAATTTGTACGTCCTGCGAATTGGTATTCATGAAATATTCCCCGGGCCGTCTATCGAAAATGCAACTTAATCAAGTCTCGAATAACGCATTCGTGAGACAGCGAAGGAGGATCCAACCTGCTTTTACTTTTGCGCGCTTAATAATACATAACGCACGCTCCAGCTTATTTCCGATTCAACCCTCTCTCTCTCTCTCTCTCTCTCTTTTTCTTTGGAAGGAAATAAACGTATAGTGCTCTGAAAGGGTCTGAAAAATGATTATAAGGACGTGCAATAAAAAGTAGGGAGTTCCATTTAAAAAATTCAAGATCACCTCTTCCTGACCTCGGCGATACCACTCAAGGCCAGGCTGATAAGATCGGTAAATTTTTCTTAACACAACTACTTTTATCTGAGAGTTTTCTATAAAACTTGTGTTTTTCAAGATATCTCCGGGTCCCGCCATTGTTTTTTCCTCACCCTGTATAATAATAGTCGTGTCAAATCGTGCTCCGCATAAAAGGGTATAGTTTTGTGGGAAAACTGCGCCGTGGTAGTGTCATCTGCAGCATGTAGGAAGAAAATAAAAATGATGATTAAAAAATCGAATAAGAGCTGGAAAAGCTCCGAAAGAGAGCAGGGAGGAGCCCCGGCGGAACGACGAGGGACGCGCAGAGAAGTTATAACGAAGTGACAAGGGTGAGGAAGAAGAAAGGAAATATTGTAATCGTCCAACCCAAGGTACAAGCGGAAAAGTGAAACCGCTGGGAAATTAATAAAAGAAAAGGTGGACATTAGGAGTATGTCAGTAGGGATAACGAGGCTGGAGAAAGGAAAGCGAGGGAACGGTTATACCGGTCTGTGAGGCAGGAGGAGAGATGGAAAAGTTGAAGGGCGTAGTACAGGAGTTGGGTGAGCGAGAACTTCAAAATTACCTGAGTCGCGGAGAATAAAAAATAGTTGATGATGTCGGTGAAGAAGAAATGAAACTGGACGATGATAAATTGATAGCTACGATGAAGAAGCGCGAAACAAAATTCAGGGGGGGGGGGTGAAGAATTTCGAGTGCGGATTGTGAAGAGGATGTGGTAAAAGGCGGGTTGAATGGAAGAAGAAATGAAGGTTCGTTAATAATTAATTCATAATTAATAATTATAGTTAATAATTAATAAGCATTCGTCAATGTTAAAAGATGTGTGAAGAAAGGGATCGAGAGAGGCTGCCGTGGCAGTCGCGGTTTGCCCGATCGATAAATATAGCGGGGTTGCAGCTCGATTTTTCCCCCGCTTATCGACGGTGAGTGAGACCTTATCGGAGCACGAGCGGAATTACGAGCGGTAATATCGTCGAGCGCGATCAAGAAAAGCCTTGTGGCGACCGTCGGTCGTTATCAGTAGTCATAGCAATGGTAGCAAAGAGTTTCCCCGCGCTCATTTATCGCACACTCGGGTCATTTAATATTTTAATCATCCGCCGTGAAACGCATTCGAGCGAGGAGATGTCCTCGTGCGACAACGCAACGTCCTGTCGCTGTGCTGCGAACGCACAGCAATGGGAATTCGGACTCGGAAAAGCTCCGCTCACTTTTCCCAAGGCAGAGGTAACACACGCGATTCTCGAGAGCATCTGCGATTAGCGACGTCGCGGGATACACGGGGTTTTCCATCAAGAGGCTTCGATTTGAATCTCGCGCAATTATGCGAGATTTCCTCGATTCCAAAAGTGACCGTTTGTAAAACAAGATCGAGGCGGCCATTCATCAGATATCGCGTGCCACACTTAATCGGTACGGTCTGTGCTTTGCATTGGAATTAAAAATATCGCCACTTTTTCAACAAAGAACGACTGTTTTTCTACTAATTTGAAATGAAACCTCTTACTGGGAAACCCCGTAGTATTTCGCCGGCGAACTTTTCAATCATGACATAATTCTTAACCAAGTCGACGATGGCGGGCAATCGAGCGCCAGTTTGATCACATCTCTCGGTCATTCTCTTTTCATTTTCGCCATGAAAGTCTCCAAACGCCGCCCACGAAATAATAATTTAACGTAACGGGTCCTCTCGTCTCACGGTTGAAAAAGAGGAGAGGAAGAACAATTAATATCTGTATCATCCCGGCGAAATGTGAATAATTACGCACGTATGACCCGAGTATATTCCCATGGGCGATGTATAATTTCGCGGAAAATTTCCCTTCATTTGCATACATTTGCACCACACCGGCTCCCCGAAGAAATATTTTTCTCTCTCTCTCCCGCCCGCGTGCTCTCGCGTTATAGACACTCAGTATTTCTAACGTGATTCCTTCGAGAGAGAGAGAGAGAGAGAGAGAGAAAGAGAGAGAGAAGGAATTCTCTTCTTATCTCGTGCTCTCACACTTCCACCCCGCCTATCTATATATATACACACGCTATATATATCTCATATATTTCACATTTTACAATATAATTCTTGCTTGAAGTGAAATTCTCCGTTACGACGCGACTGCCGTGTTGGGAATCTGCCTAATTCACTCATTATCGTTTAACACGGCTTCAGAGTGGTCTTCCATCGAGAGATTTCCATTTTAAATGACTAGAAAAGCAGTTTGTTTTTTTGAAAGAGTGATATTTTTGCGAGACATCGCCGAGAATATCGCACGAGCGAATGCGATCAAATCGTGTCGCGCGAGAGAGAGAGACGCGGTTTCCACCATGGGTTTCCCCTCCCTCCCTCCTCGTGAACTTGCCAACCCTCGCGCCGGTATCCCAGCTTCGACTCTACGTGACCAGACAATGCGGGTCGTTTCCCGCGGGAATCGCTCGAGGGAACATCGACGAGTCTCCATTTCGCAGTTATCCCGTCACGTTCTCGCGACACAATCGTGTAGTAATTCTGTATTCGCGGGTCGTCGCCTCGGAATCTCAACATGCGAGACGCCGGTGACGCCGACGTTGCTTTCTCAATTTTCGAAAACGTCGTCCTTGTGCGTCTACCACGGATCGACCTTCCCATCGATGTCTACTGTGAAGTTCGATCTCGCTTTCCCGGCGCAGAATCGTATCTCCTATTGTATTGCGGTCGACGATATCGCACCTGATCCCTATAAGCGCGTAATATTCTTAGAATATCATACGAATGTTATTCGATATCGAAATAATATTCCTGTAGCATTTTAAGTATTTCTTTTTTTTTCCTTTTTTCAATGTACCGTCGCGGGAACGAATTCACTCTAATCGAATGAAACATTCACTAACTACGGAATCCATCTCAAGCTCGAAGCATTTACTCTTGCGATTCCGCGTGGCAGTATTTTCACTGCCGTCTCGAGCGAAAATACCACCACTTTTCACCCGGAATCAGACTCCACCTTGGGAAATTTATAGAGCAGGGATTGGGACCGGTATGAAAAATACCGGTTTTTACATCGCCATTTCTCGACATTATACGACGATTGGACAACATTGATTTCCATAGATATCGCATATATTTGTAATATTAACATCGCGCCTGCTGTGCGAAGGGGCACATGTACGAAGGGATCGATCACGTATTGTTGCGAGGAGGATGCAAAGTAGCGTCGATGCAACGCCAGTTAGCAATATTTATCGATCGGAGGAACTGGATAAGGCGGAGGTTTACCCGAACGGCCGTGTCACAAGGAGGCAGAACGGTGCAGGACGACGTGGCCACCGGTGGCGGTTAATTGATAAGAATCCGGGCGCGAGGCCAAACTTCGACGACCCGGTTATTCAAATGACCCGCTGATCGCTGAGCCAGCGATCCGCCTTATGCAACATTCAAGAGCCGGCGGACATAACGCTATTAGCCGGCGTTGCTGACAGTGAAATTACGTGTTTCGCCGGAGGAAACGCCTCGTCCTCCGGGGAGGAATAATAACGTAGAAAAATAAAAAGAAAAAACGAAGATTCGCAATGAAAGTATCGCATCAGTGAGATTCACGAGAATCGACTTCCGAGGCTCTCGAGAGAGGCTGCTTCTCTCCGCTGCTCTCGAGATGCGAGATGGAGAGTAATTAATGTTCGACGGTGCTGCAACTACGAGGAGGGTCAGAAGGGGGGGGGGGAGGCGTTGAGAAATTCGCTTACCGGAGGCTGGCCGCGCGACGCGGAAAAACCCACCTGAATAAAGCATGCGCGCGTTTCCCGTCTCCGCCGGCAAACCCGTTAAAGCGTAGGGAAGCGAGAGAAGGGAAAGAGAAGAAAACAGAAAAATTGCAAATACGCGGCAAAGGCGCGAGGATATACTCGGGGGATATTCCTTCGGCGATCTTCCGAGCCCGTCTTTCTGAAACAACAGCGTCAACGTTTCCGTTTACGCGCATAAAAGTCCGCTGCGTTTGACGGCCGGAACGTTTCGATATGATACGGTAAAGGATGGTGGATAAACGCGTTAACCGTCATCGTTCATGCCGCGGCCGGGTCTACTCGCTGCCTCGCGGGCACCAGGATGCTACGAAGGAAGGGGGAAGAGGGGGGGAGGGGATGTTGCGTTTCCGTCGTCGTTCGAAACTGACGATTCGACCGCGAGCACACCGGCACCGGAAATTGCAAAATTGTTCCCGTGCGAAATTCATGCTGCCGATGGAAGAAGAAGAGGAGCCTCCGCCCGGAAGTTTCGGGCTTGAAACTGTTGCGAAGTCCCAGTCCGCGCAGCAACTTTATGGCACGGCGCGGATTTCCGAGGCCCTGGGCATCAACAGCCGGAACTTGTTGCGTGGTTTTGTGCCGCCGGCTAGTTTTGGTCTCCCTCTGTCTCTCTCTCTCTCTCTCTCTCACACACGCTCTCTTTCACCCCGGCCGTCTCCCTTCCGCTTCCCCCTTCCCGCCCTATCGAGAGTTCGCGAACTCTGACGTATATTAGTACTCCTACGCAATGCAGTGCACGTCATTCGGTCGCATCGATACGCTCGTCCGTTCGTCCTTTCGTTCATTTATAACTAGACATGTATAATAAATGCTGAATAATAAATAGCGTGAATAACAAATAACATATGTAAGGAATAATGCAAATAACAAATATAAATTATTCATACATTCATTTACACGAAATTATTTGAATAAATTTGATATTCATTTAAATAAATTATTTAGATGAAAATAAATTATTTAAACTAACATCGTTATTAGATTGACTTATGAATAAAAGTGTTATTTATAGATTTATTATTTGTTATTATTTCAAATAAGGTTTACCGAAGTCTGTCTACTCGGTCTCTGTAACTTGTTCAGCAATTTAACCGAAAAATTAACTTCTACCTGTGTTGACGAGACTGAGCAGATGACACTCGACTGACAGCACTTTTAAGCTAGCGATTCATTTAATTGGAATTCAATGAAAGTCACCCTCAGATTAATCTCTGATGGCTTCGATTTGCATGACAAGGACTCACCAAAGAGTGCCGTCGCCGCAGAAATTTCAAACTTAATAGCTGTTATCGATTCGGGAGTCGATGGCTCGTCATTAGCTGGATTTTTCAAAAGCTCATAAAGTTTAATGGAATGTGGAAAGATGAATCGATCGCTGGCGTATTCAGGAGAAAGGCTATATATATATTTCGTACAAGTACATGTTGTTTCTGTGAAACAAATTTCAGTCAGATAAATAAAAATACTAAATCTAAAGAAGAATTTTTCTCTGTGCAGCAGGCCAGTCTGCTATGCCACGCTCGTGCAATACAACGCGTGAAAGAAAAAAAGGAAAAAAAAAACAAAAAACGAACACGCGAAGTGTCTCTCTTTCGCTCACCTGTAGATTCTTGAAGCGATGCGAGGCGAATAACGAGCTCAAGAACCTACTCAGGGCGCACTTCCGCGTAGTCTGCGTGATCCCCGCGTTCGTTGCGGCTTCCATCATGGTCTCCCTTCCGGTCGTCGGTCCCATGCCGACTTCTGATCCTCTGGCCATCTAACAAACATTATAACATATACATTATAATATATACATGCATCGATTTATACGGAATATTTCGAAAATAATAAAAAGTAAATACTGGGTCGGTCGAAAAGTTGGATATATTTTTCAATAATTAGTTAATAATTAATTTTCAAACGCGGGTAGATGGCGCGGATGGTGAAACATTGATTCCGCAATTTAATCAAGGAGAAGATCGATCGTAGTATCGAGAATTTTCTGGAAAACGCGAATGATTCGTAGATATTTTCTTCAATGTTGCCAATTTAATCGGGACGAGCCGCGAATAGTCTCGTGTTTCGCTTCGCTCTCGGGTAATTTCGCGACACCGTATCCCCGCGTTGCGACCCAACAATGCGTAAATGTGATTTAACGAAAAACACACACGGTAGCAGCCGAGGTGGTGGTATTTACACGTGATACAATAATCGTTGTTCAGCCCGTTGCCCGATTGTTTGCACCCACGGTTGGGGGTAACCGTGGTGCGGTTTCCGTTGGGATTATAATTCGGTTTGTTTCAAGTGAGAATCGTCGTGAATACGCGAGATACGCACTTTATACCGCATTATTGAGACAGGAAATTATTACAACCGTTTATACACCATTCTTCCCACGTCCCGAGATATTTTCCTTGCCGAAGGAACTCGAGCGAGCCGAGCTATCTATTTACGCGTTCTGCTTTTCTTTCTTTTCTTCCTTTTTGCATTAAAATTCATTTTCACCGATAAAAGTCGCGCGATATTTCGACAAATCTAATGGCGATATATTCACGCTCTCAGCGAGGTCATTTACATATATATATATATATATATGACGACTATTGTCATTAATAATTTATCGTAATCGCCACCTGACGCATGTAAAATAGAAAGGAAGAAGAAGAAGGAGGAGAAAAAAGAGTGCTTGTACTCACCGTAATGATAGAGGGACGCGGCGCTCCGGTGAAGTGCTCGATTACCTCCCAATTGGACTTCTTGATGGGAGTGTGCGGCGTTTTCGGCGTATTCGGGGTGTGAGGCTGCGAGGACGGCGTGGTGGATCTCGAGCCCGGCGCGTCGAACAGTAACTCGACACGGGGCTTGCTACCGTCGTTGCTGCTCACGTGTTGCCTGAGACTGGCCCATCTCCTGGTGCCCCGGCCTCCCGGGACCTCGGCTATTGTCCTGGGCCTGACTTCACCCTGGCGGAACGGAAAGAGGCGACTCATGGTTACGCCGGCGAAATGTCTCTTCGACTCGACGTTAATTAAGCCCGACCTTCTTGGCAAAACATATACCAGCGGCTAATCAGATCTTGTCTCTTTTATCGGAAACTGATGAGCGAGAATAAGTGAGTGAGAGAGAAAGAGAGAGAGAGGGGTCAAAAATTACTTACGACGATATAAGCGAGTTCTTGATGAAATCGTAACGATATTATGTTGATCATCATTCGATCTACCACATTGCGATCATTATCTTAGCGTTTCACCAAAAAAAAGTACTTTTAACCGGGGAATAGTCACCTGGGTCTAAAATGACCCCGGGCGATCGTTTCAATAAAAAAAAATAAGGTGACTATTCCCGGGTTAACATCGAGATCGAGAAGAGAGCGTTATGTCACGATAGAGATCTTGTTATTTACGTTGCTCTCAGTTTTCCTATCTCAGTTACCTATCTCAGTTTTCCTCCAAAATAAAGACGAGCAGAACGGGGGAGAAGGGAGGGGCGGAGAGCGAGCCGCGTCAAAAGAAAGTCGACACCCGTTACGTAAATTTTCGCAACTCCGCTAGGAAATTGCAAAGAGCGGCGGAGGGAATCGTGTTTCGCGCCGCGATATACAACGTCGTGAACAAGCTCCACCTGTCGCGTCAGAATCCCGTCAAGATAAACTTGTTTCTCTGATCTCAAGCGTTTTACATGTCGCTCCTCCCTCCCTTCTCTCTCTCCCTCTCCTTCGTTCTCTCGTTCGCGGACAAAGCAAAATGATTTCGCCGGAGAATCGCTATTTTCTTGTCTTTTGATGTAGATTACATCGCGTATCGCTTCGATCGCAACGTGGTGAACACACTTTCGTTCGATATTATGAAAAGCTGCACAATGGAAAATAACAGAGTTCGCGGAAAACTCGTGCGTGAAATTCTCCTTTTAGCACGTTGGTCGCCACGCTGATTGCTCGAACGAATTTTACATTACCCGAGACACAGCAAATAAATTCAGATATTTGTTAGCTCGTCTGATTGGCTGACTATTGGCCGTGTGTTTCGTTCGTTATGCGCGATTGGTTACATTTGATATGTAAATAAAAGAGACGCTGCAATATTGTTTTCCGGCTGGTTAAAGAAACGCGAGGTCGCCCGGCGTTGTTCTGACTGGAATAAAAGGTAAAACACGCGAGAAAGAGGGAGACGCTGAGAGACGGTAAACTCCTCCGCCTTCTCCCGTAATGTGAGATTACGACGTCGTTCTAACCGAGTAGTTAAGCTGATCAGATCGCGGGGATCCGACGTGGAATTCCAAGCGCCATACCGAAAAAAAACGAATGAACGAGGTACGCCGTCTCGATATACGAAGTTCTCCTCCGACACCTTCGCGGGCACGAGATGATAAAACGAAATGCGCTAATGGACGTTCGTTGTCTCTTGACGACGCTGAATGAAAATGGCTGAACACGCATTTGGCGCCGTATGCCTCACGTTTTGCGTCGACGTGGCCTTAACATATGCGTGCGATCTGCGCGAGGGGTTGATAACACACCACCTGGCACGTTGTTATCCCGTCGAATATATATATATATATATACATATATATATATATAATTGTAATCTTTTTATTTTAAATGTGTATTGCATTACCAATTGTTTTATTATATAAATAAAGTCGAGATAATTTTGTATAAAAATATATTTTACACTAAACGAAATTATATATATTTCTGTATTATTATTGTTTTTTTATATTCTAAAAACGTTTTTATGATATGCGAAAAATATCAGATGAAATTAAGGCCAAAAGTGATTGTTTTAGTGAAATTTTTCTTAGTGTATATTTATTTCGTAGAAAAAAAACTGTTATTATTGCACCTCATTTTAATGACGATTTTAACAATTATAGCGCGCACGCTCGTTATGTGTGCGTGTATAAAGTAACGTTGTTTCCTCCAAATATATTTAATGGCGTTAATATGAATGCATAGTAATATCAGCTTAATTGAAAGTATACACATAGTTACACGGCCGAATGTTTTATCTGCGTTTCGCCGTGCAATTATCAATGCTGACGGATACGGTGAAATAAAGTAATTACGTCCGGCGGATTAATGCCGTGCAGGCGCGCGCATTTGTTCAATTCGTTCTTCTCTACAACTGATATTTCATGATGACGTGTAAAAGCGGCCCGCCCGCGTCAAGCGACGGCCATACCCATATCGCGCAACTGCATAAATGATTAGTCGACGAGAAACTCGTTTATGAATAATGCAGCCGAGGACGCAAGTTTTCCGAAGTTTCGGGCGAGTCAGCGCGCAGTTACGTACACGAGAATGTAACTCATGAGGTTCCTCACTTTTTCATACTATGGGGTATCCTCATTCGGAACGTTTCGTTTCTTAGGTGATCTTTCGGAGTTTTTCTTTTTCCTTTATTTTTTCCTTTTTTTTGACAAAATTATTCAAGATAACGAAACGTATCGAAATTACCTGGTTAAAATACGGATAAATACATTTTGTACAAAACTTCTGAATTTTATGCTCTATAATGTTTTCCAAGGAAAAAAAATGTTTGAAAATCACGCGGAGGAAAAGTGCTGGATTCGAGTAAATAATTACTCCGATATTTATTTACGACGTTTGAAGCGGAAATACACCCCTTTAAATGAGGAATATGTTCTCCCGATTGCGCATGCGTGCTCCGCATTCTCTCGTCTCGCGGGACGTGCGGGCGACGAAACGATTTACCTCGTGCGTCCTTCGACTACCGCGAAGGCTCAGCCTGTGACTCCACTCCCGCTTCGGGAAATCCACGCCGTATTTCTCCATGTCGCCGAGACCGTTGTTTTCAGACGCTGCTGGTTGGAGAGGAGCGGGGCCGACGGTGCCGTCGTTCGCCGCTAATTCATGTTTCTCCTGCAAACAGAAAGAAAACGCCCCCGGTAACGATATCTTTCCCTTCTCGGGCGCGTCCTCGCTATTGGCCGTCGCTCCGGATAATTAAACAGCGAGTGCTCCCGATCCTTTGTCTTAAATTAATTAATTAATAACGCGATGCGCAGGTATAACGTCGTCGTCCGTAACCCCCGCATTACGAGTGAAGCTTTTACAAGGCTGCTAAATAACAGTTTCACCGGAGGGAAAAGTTGAAAATTTTCAAAGAACCTCGCCCACAAATTCCACGGATGTCTTTTACGGCTACCAACGGGACCAGCTTAACCAAAATGTAAGATTATTGTTGGAGGATCAAATTATCCCACAATTCTTTAAAGGTCCGTCCCTTTCTCCACCCTGTGACGTCGAGAAAATCGCTTTTTTTTCTTCGTATAATTTTGAAGCCTCAAGCGTGTAGATTGTTGCGTCAAAGTTATAAAGTCGAGTTCGGAAAATTGGTGGAGTTACAGACAATTTTAATGACACCGCACTGCACATGCAGGCAGCGCTATTTCATTCTATCATTCTCCCTCTCTCTCTCTCTCTCACACACACATACAAAACTTCGATACAATCAAATTATTTTTAATTTTACACGTATGTAGATTATGTCTCGATTAATATATTGTTAAAATTCGAATAAGATCTCCAAGGAAACCAATTTACGAGCCGACTACCTTAAAATTCGCTGAGACAAGCACTGTCCGTCTATCGGCTCTCGACGAAGGTTAATTCGTGCGATCGCGTATGCGCAAACTTGCGACAGCAATCTGCTCTCCCGCAGGCGACATAATCATTACGCGGGTAATACGTCGGCCGTCGTGAGGGCCTTGCCTCGTTTCTCGCGCCTCGGGACGATTTTATTCGCGTCCAGTCTTGCGGACCGCGCGAGAAAACTTGCCCGGCACTTAAACGGAGTTCGTAGCACCCCGTATCGCGTGTCTAGACACATAATTCCACAAGCGGTCTTTCTCTCTTTCTCTCTCTCTCTCTCTCTCTCTCCCCCTTTTTCTCTCTATTCTTATGTACAAGTTTTTGTATATCTTGATATTTTTTCTTAAGTAATATTGCCTCTAACAAATCCGACTTTCCGATTAGAAAAACATCTTCATATCCGGATTCTAACGGCCGTCCTAGCTTTTTTCGTGTTAGGTGTACAAATTAATTCGGGGTCTTTTTTTTTTTCCGAATGCGGCGACATCGCTCGTAAACAATATTGGTGTACGCGAGTGTGAATAATTGAGGTTGTCCGTACGTACGCGCGGACGATGCGACGCGCAATTATCGCGTGCTCGCGTCGACGCGGGGTTCTCGCGTTACTTGTAACGCGGCAGGCAGGTATGCCCGCGAGTGCCGTCGTCTCGTGTCTCGTGCCGCGACAATCGATGCGCGCATTAATCTCGTCTCGGCTTGCAATTTATCAACAACGCGGGCTTCGTTGTCACCGAAGCCTCGTGTAGTCACCGAGTACGATCGTTTCAACCGCAGCGTCGCGCCGCCCAGTTCGTGATAACGTTGATTACGCGCTCCTCCTCGTCGCAGAAGTGCGCGTGATTATTAATGCCAGCCGATGCTACAAAGTATCGATTGGAGTTGAGCGATATAGTATCGATACATTGAGAAATCAGGATTTTGTGCAGGCAATTTGTGGAGGGAAAACCCTTATTTCCCTATGTATCGATACTCATTCATTCATTCTTTCTCTCTCTCTCTCTCTCTCATCCTAACGAGCGACGTGATTGAAGCAGTCGATGTGTAATGCATGCGAAACTTGCGAGATGCGCGTAAGCGACGCAATGTACGTTAATTTATTCCGCAGAGATTTCGCGGTCTACCGGATTAGACCGGAATGATAAGACGAGCCGACACGTTTGCGCCCACCATGTTGCCGCTCGGCGATTTAACGCGTACATGGAGGGACATGCGCTCGCGACGCGCGCCCGTGATGCGAGCTGACGTCTCCGCGCGGCCCAATCATAATTATTATTCACGAGCTCAATTAGTGTGTCACGTCGTTAACGAGGTTGGTCACTCTGGCAGCCGGCACTGCAGCTTCGATTTAAACAATGTCGCGCCGAGGCGTCCCACGCGCCGCCGCTCTGATAATTAATTAATTATTTCGACGTCAGGGCTGCCATCCCCCGTAAACGCGTAATATTATTCAATATTAAGTGATATGCCGGGCGTATTCTTAGAATATTCGACGTAATATTCGATGTTCTGGTAATATTATTTAATATTAGGTAATGTTTCTGGAATATTGATAGGTGATGTTATATGTCCACCCCTGATAATATTAAAAATCATATTATTTAACGTTGCTGCAATATTAGATATCTTTTAAATATTCAACTCTATGCATATAATCTGTGTAATGTAGTTTGTGTCAACAAATCAGCGACAAAAATGGGAACGCGGGAGAGAGGAAAAAGGGTTCTGTTGCGGGGCGGGCATCGCGTGCGCATCGGACGTTGGAAACTGGCGCGGCGAGTTTAGCATCTCGGGAGGTTCGGCTGAGGCCGAGCTTTCACGTAACGTGTAATTTAGCGGGATACCGGCATTACACACACGGCGGATATGCAGGCGAAGGAAACGCTGAAATCGCAGCCTTTCGACTCGGCCGATAGATAAAACTCGCCGTTTCTCGGCCGCCGGCAGAAGCCCGCCGCTGAGCTTGCGCTAGTTCCGCGCTCGCGTTTATCATAATCGCGGCGCCTTTATCTGCGAGCGGGTTAAGCGGAGCGGATCTGACGTGTCCGCCTTTGCGGGCACGAACCTGCGCCTCGATTAAGGATCAACATCACCGGCAACGGTTGCTGAACGCTCCGCGCTTTCACGCTCGCGATTACGCTTTACCGACGCGATAACAACGTTTCGCACGCACGCCGTTTATTTCCGTATTATTTCCGTCCCGCCACGTTCCGGTCCGCATGAGGGAGATCCCACGTAAGCAGGGTGAATCTTCAGAGTCTCGGTGTGTAATTCGGCCATTTGGAAAGTAACTCGCGATATTTCCTGTGCGAATCGATCAACAATTCCCACGGGCATCGCCATCGCAGTTACGACCGTAAAGCAACCCGCATCTCTTCCCGATCATTAACATCCGTCATCCCCCCCGCATCGACCGTAACTTCTACCTACACTGAGAAACCTCATTTAGTTGGCTCAAACCAAATTCTCATTTGGATATAGGCAAACAAATATTTCGTCTGCACCGAAGCTTAGTTGTCTGAAAGTAAAAGTTTGGTTCTCCGGCGAACGAAAACGGCAGAGGTTCGTTTCAGAGGACGAAATTTCGGTTCTTCATAACCGAAACACTCGTTCGCCGGCGACCAAACAAGCATTTCATTCGAATCATCCTGATTAGATATTTCCCAGTGCGGGCGAAAGCCTGGAGTCTTCGATTTCGAAGTTCCACACCTGGTTTCGCCTGGTCCGAGGGATGAAGAGGGAAGAGTTCGCGCGCGTGCTCTGAAATGAACAATTCAAACTTTCGTCATAAGTCGATAACACGCTTACGAGTGTGAGTGAACGACCCATGGAGTCACATGGAGGGACCGAGAGTGGAGAGGCTTATAAATAAATGCCGGGCGCGCGTCTGTATGCGTGTCTACGGATCGATTATCATGCTGAAGCGACTTGAATGCCGGGTCCTGTCGTTGACGAGCGAGCGGCCAGCGCAAATTCGGCCGGCGCTTCGATCACGCACAAGCGACGACGATGAAATATTAAAAAAAAAAAAGAAAAAAAAACATTCGATATAGCCCGTAGCATCACGCACGCAGCAGCCCCCCTCCCTCTTTCTCGCCGATCGATACGCCGGCCATTATCAGCCGAAAATTTTATCCGATTTTTTCTCGCGCTCGTGACACTCCTTCAAGTGACGAGAAAATTGTCCGCTCGTCTGCTTCGCAGTTTGTACAAATAAAAATTACCCAGATTAAAATAGATCGAAAACAATAGAGGTTGTCCAAAACTAGATACTTTAACATTCTTTTTTTTTAGAATTAGATTGCGATAACTTTTGCCGAAGTTACAGCCAGCTTGAATCTTGTTTGTTCTTTTGATGAAGTATCAAATGTTCCCTTAATTGTTGTGAATAGTGTTTGTATGAATTCAGGAATAGAATAAAGATTACTCTGTTTCATTTGTACCGCTTATATAGAATTCTCTCTCCCTCTCTCTTTCTCTCTTTCCCTCTCCCTTCACTCCCCCCCTTTCTCTCTCTCGCCGATCGATACGCCGGCCATTATCAGTCGCACGCGTTTATACTCGTGCGCGTTATTTACGGCATATGCGTAATGTATGCAGATATAAACGGACTATCGGTCCGCAATCGAAGGCTCGCCGAAAATCGACCGTCGATATGGGGATTGATTGGCAGCGTCAGTGGGATGATATTTTATTCGCGCGCTCGCGCGTGGACGCCGAATGTCAGCGGATGTGACGTGGGCGCGCGCAAAGCGGATTTCGCGAGATCCGGCGAGTTCTCTCGTCGAGCTTTCAATCGCGTTTAAGTGTAACGTTCCGAATTGTTTCGATCGTCGATTATTATTATTTCCCCCCACCATCGTTTCGTATCGCCGAGTCCGGCACGTTTCACGCATGGAGAAAACAAATTCTGCCGGCGAACAGCGAATGTTCGTCGATGTAGTGACAGCGGAAGGAAAAGATTTGCTTAGACAGAAAGTGTGTTTGGACAGCGGAAAGATATGTTGAGCGTATTAATTGCTATTCGCTGGATGTGTATGGACGAGTACTAATCAACAAGTCTTTCCCGCTGTCCAAAGAAATTTTTCGCGGTCCGAGCAAATTTTCCTCCGTCGTCCACTACATCGGCAAAGGTTTGCTGTTCTAAAGCAAAATTTGTCTTCTCTATGGCCCCGTTTTCCGGGCTTACCCTCGCTCAAATTACCGATTCCTCGTCATTAATTAGCCGCCTTTGTTCCGCAATTCCATCTATCTCTGTTATCCGTATTGCAGTGTCGGCAGTATACGTCGGCCGTATTATTACCGATTCCATCGAAACGGAGAATTTCTGACAGTGTATATGTGTGTGTGTGTGTGTGTGTGTGTGTGTTGCTCAGTTTCGCTCGAACCGCGAGATCCGCAGTTTCCGACGGAAGTTCGCGGATTCACGTCTGATTTCGTTCCCTCCGCGATCTTTCCTATCTTACATATACGAAGATAGGACGAAGGAATTCAATACAACTTCATTAAAAATATCGTATTCTTATTATTGAAGATTAACTTTCATGAAGGGAGGGAATTTCTAATTTCCATTTAGAGAGGGAGAAATATTGAACGGAGAGGACGATATCTTCAAACTAAAAATTGCAGTTTGAAGATATCGTTCGGTCTTAACATTCTCCTTATCAAATTTAGATTGTAATATATTCACGTTGTTAATCTCTCAAAGGCGGCGAAATCTCGACAAATAATCGACCAGGTTGTGCTTGCACGCTCGCAGGTTGTCGATACGAGCCCGCGAGGAACGGAAAAGCTTTCAGATTTCGCGGGAGCGCCTGCTCGCTCGCTTACTCGTTTAACTCGCGCTGAACGACGCCCCGGGAATAGTTCGGGGGCTTCGTTTTTCAAGTCCGATTCGAGCCCGCAAAACCGCTTTTGTCGCGCACGAGATCGCGAGTTTAAGGCCCATTGCACATGCGAGAGCTGTACGAGAGGGAGAGAGAGAGAGAGGTAATCGGGCAATCGCGAGTGCGCGCGCGAGCTTATCGTACACACACGATCAGATAATAAAGAGAAGAGGGCTCTTTATTTCGTATTCCGTTCTCGTGACCTTATTCGAGATCAACGCTACGGCGAGAACACCGAAGCACCGGACGGCGCATTATTAATAATTGGGGCTTGATTAATCGAAATGATCGTCCTGGCGGCGTGCTCGCGTGATTATACGATTTATAATGCGATATCAGATCAGCAATATGCATATGTCCGTATATGCGCACATTTGTGCGTGCGTGTGTGTGTGTGTGTGTGTGTGTGTTAATTAAATTCAGTTTAGAACGGAACGTCATTTCCACGGAAAGTCACGGCAGTTAATACTGAGGGTATCTGCGAGTCAGCGGCGGGATTCAACGGTCGATGTTTCCGAAAATGCGGCGAAAATCATCCCCGCGAAAGAGCTTTCCTTAGATATAGTATTTCTATTTATTTTCACGAAAATTTGTCTCACGGGAACAACATGTACTTACACGAAATGTCGAGAAAAGTCGATTATTTGACGGGAGGAGAAACGCTGTTATCTGAAACAATATCTTTTAACCGGACAAAATATTATTATAATTACTGTAAAATATTTTTACAGTAGTATCATTAAACGAAATCTGTAGAATCAGTCCGAGCTCGAGATCCTCAGGTCCGTGCGATCGCGTAGACTCGAATAATAATCGCGAACTCTCGCAGCTTATGTTACGTAATAACGCGAGTAGCGCACGCGAGCGCTGCCACTCGAGAGACACGCAACAAACGGATTATCTGTAGAATAGAATTGACTGAAACCGAGTCGCCGGACTCGCCGTCTTTCCGACGCCGCCGTTCACGCGAACCCACCCACCCACCCATCATTTTAATCCCGTTTCTCGCGCCCGATCGCGCG
>NW_014559346.1:642186-688303 GCF_001313825.1 Dinoponera quadriceps
TCGCGCCCGATCGCGCGTCCCCCCCCCCTCCTGCGCAAGAATTTCAACCCCCTTTGGAATAATCGCGACATCAGGCGGCATCAGCCCGTGATTTGTTGGCCGATAAATCAGAAGTGGCGCGGCAGAAATCGCTCGTTCCGCCTGATTGCAACCGCACACACACACACACACGCACACACACACGAACACGCGGATATCGTCCGCGCTCACCGTTTCATCACGTCGAGCGCGCTCCATTCTCGTGAAAAAGAAGGTCGTTGCGCGGCGTGCAACAACGTTAACCGTTTATTGCAGCAATGGGTCTTAACGAGACCGTCGACCTTTACCTTCGTCGCCCCCCCTTTTTCGCGTTCAGCTGGGAAATCGAGTGGTGATTAATGCGGACAAGGTGAGTGGCAAAACCGCCTGTGGTCATTAACGGTCGCCAACTGAGTTCCGGAAGGTTCGCCTCTCCCTCCCTCTCACACTTTTTCTCTCCCTCCCTCTTCTTTTTTCCTTCCGGATTTGAAATTTTCTTATCATTATTTATTATTATCGATTATGTGTCGGTGATGGCCTGAGTGGATTGGAACGCACAGACAAGACATTTACAGAACGGAGTGACTATTCGGATATTAAAATGCGGAAGGATACTTTACTAAGGGATCACTTGATATCCTCGTATCTCCCTCTCTTTCTCTCTCTCTCTTCTTTCCTCTTTCTCTCTCTCTTCGATTCGATGTAGTCCAGAAAATTTGAGAAACCTGTTCTGCTTGAGATGAATGCATGCGGATTTTCGACGACGAGTCGGTGAAATATTTCCTCGAGCGAGACCGTTAAGCACCGTAAATTCTTATCAAGATCCACTCCACTTCTCCCCCAACCCCCCTCCCCGAAACTTTTATATTCAGTATCCGCGTTAGTTTCCGCGGAAATGCTTATAAATGGGATCCCGCGAAAACGCTGGTAAACGCAGGCGAGCACGGTGAAGGTAACAAATAGTGGGCGGGTGGATCAATCATTCTCCGGGGAGAAGTTAATAAATAAGACATCGTAACATGTCCGCCTCCCCCCTCCGAGAAACTCTGTACTCTTTCCCGACGTGAGGAAAAATTGTGCGCGTGCCGGTAAATTAGAAGCTCACGGCGCTCGCCGGGGGAATTGTCCGTTTTGCACGAATCTAATTACGGATTAGAGGGGAAGCGTCAGGATTAACGTATCATTTTGTTTTCGAATGCTGAAACGCTGCTGAAGATGCGAGAGTAAAATTTAAATTGAATACTCTAATTAGCGAAGTCACCTCATTGTACAAATAAATAAACAAATAAATTATTATTATTATTATTATTATACGCCTGTCAAGTACATAACATTTATATTTTCTTCGGAACGTTTAAATACTCGAGATTCTAACCGTATTTAAGATCGTTTTCTTTTTAATTTATATGACAAAACTCGAATTAAATCATAATATTTTCTCAGTTGACGCGTGGAAGTACCATTTAGTAACCGGAAGTAACATTTATATCCACCGACAAGAGATGAAAATATCACGTCGCAACAAATCAGCCGCGAACAAGCTGTTAAAGACACGCTCTATTCCTTTCCTCGGTTTGCCGATGTTAAACATTTACTTTTTGCTATCTCAGCTTTCGCCGTGTCTTAGAATTAAAGGTTTCATTAGGAAGCTAAAGTCTTTCGTGTCCGCTGACAATTTCCCTCGAACACGGTCGGGAGCCTCTTTTCCCCCGCGACGTCTCCCGATCAGTCATCTCGATTTCTATTTTTATTCAGTCTCTTTATAGTTCACGTTTCCGAGGGTACGCATCGGCGAGGGTAGGGGAGGAAGGGGGATGAATCTTCCCGCGTCGACTTTCCGCGCTCGTCGTCGCGGGAGAAATCAATTTTCACGCTGCGTACGGGGAACACAGCTGTGTCCTGATCCCTCGCGCGTTCAATAAAACAGGATCGAAGTCGCGAGCACACGAGGCGGGAAGAAGATCGCTTCAGTGCCCGTTCGAAGGGGTTGTCCCGCATCGTTATCGCGTCAGGCCTGCTGCCCGCCTCTATACATCGGCAAACAGGTAAACAGAGCGCATGTCGGCGTAATAATTCTCTTATCGGCTATTGTCGCTCAATCGTGTGACCCGCTCGAATCGCTCAATCCAATTCCGTCCGAGGCGATAACGTTGATACACAAATTCGGACTCTACTATACATATGGTAGTCATTCTTACTTCCTTACGCTTCTGAGAATGTGACAGTGATAATACAGTCGACTATGCGCTTCCTGGAGAAGTTAGTTGAAATCGCTAAAAATGAGGGAAATGTTGGGACCACGTACGTCCCGCCTGTGACTTGGCAAAGGGCTAAACGAGGAAGTCGAGGGCGCGATAAGGTTGTCCGCTATAAAGAAGATTAACGAGCAGCCCTTAGTCGCACCTTTGATCGGAAAGTTGCTCAACGCTGTGTCTCACGTCCCGTTTGGTAACAGAACGCTACTACCGGCCCGAATGTTAATTTTTGCGAAAAATTCCCGAAGAAGCAGAGAGCTTCGGATTCGCCCGAGGAATATCTTTACGCGTAATCCGAGCTCATCGTGCGATTAATATGACACAAGACGCACGTATACATACACACCCGCGCGCGCATACACGGACATTTGTCACGCACGACAGCCGTGCAACAAAATGACGGAGACAACGGTGTTTAATTATGTCGGAGGTAATGTTTGAGGCAACTAGGATCTCGATGTGAAATTCAAATCGAGCGGACGAGCGAAGCAACGCGATTAATTAACACGTTTACGGCGGATTTTCTCTCGCGTTGCGGATACGTGGCAGCGCTATTTTTACGCACCGCCGTCGAGCCGGTGAAATCGCGAAAACTGTGCAATGTCCGTTGAGTCGGCGGTGTTATAATTTTCGAGGACGCGCGCGCGTCCAAAGATGCTTCTCAAACGCTGGTGATTACTGTTATGTCACCGAAAATATTGCACACGACGAGACACATGCCGCAAACATGCGGGTAAAACACAAAGCAATGCAAACGAGTGCAATTCAGCGGAGGAGAAGATGCGCAAATTGCATGCATAAGATTAAAGCGTGCAACTTGAAGGTAAATGACGAGGATGATAAGCTCTAAGTGCGAAATGTCCAACGTTCCTGAGAACAATATAAGAGGAAGAAATGAGAACAGGATGCATGTCTTGTCAGTTATTTTTATTGTTGTTTCTCCTCCTGGGAGGATTTATTTTAAATAAATATATACATTTGTGACGAAACACTAGATTTTTTGAACACAAAACCAATTTCTTAAATCTTTCGGCGGGGGTAACCACATTGTCACCTTTGTTTCTCTTCGATCCATTATAGGGTGTTGCTATATTTTTATAAATAACACAACGTCTTAAATAATAAATATTTGATAATTTTGAGACTAAAACCGATTGAATAACACTCTGACAAGTATGATCGTCTAGAAGTTCTCATATTTCTTAAAATATTGATTATTAAGTTAATTGACTATTAAATATTGATTATTAAGTTAATTGACTATTAAATATTGATTATTAAGTTAATTGACTATAAAGTTATCGTACAAAATATAAATGGAGAACCGCAATAACCCGTCTTCTCTTTATCACCATACCATCTAGCTAATAATTTTCACCGCAGCGCCGAAATTCAAACAGCTGATAAGTTTAACCGCGCTTTAACGATATTAGCTGTTCCCTTTTCAAAGACATATTTCAGCTGCCACGAATTGTGGATTTTAGTTTCCATGATTAATCGTCTATAATTAATTATATTATTAATTAATTTGAGTGTGTAGTATCTCTCTCAAAGCTATGTATTATGTAAAATATTCATAAACACATATGTAGCACAGATTTTTGTGCGTATATGCGTATATGTGTATGTGTCGGGCTTGTTAGTGTTTCTATCAGCCATTACCTTTCGATATCGTCAATTATCTTAAGTTACAGCCGCTAATAACGCGCGCCACGTCATGCGAGTGCAGGTATCTTCACGGCCGTGCAGCAGCCTCGTCCGATCAAAATCGGATTGTACTACTGACGAGTTCGTGGAGGCGTCGTTATCGGAAGAGAAAGAGAGAGAGAGAGAGAGAGAGAGAGATTTTATCTCCGATCCTTCACTTGTATTTTGCGATAAGTATTTTCCACCGTTATATTGCCGTTGTTTCT
Source organism: Dinoponera quadriceps (assembly GCF_001313825.1). NCBI lineage: Eukaryota > Metazoa > Arthropoda > Insecta > Hymenoptera > Formicidae > Dinoponera > Dinoponera quadriceps. The sequence goes on from NW_014559346.1 coordinate 646,373, forward strand.
TCATTACCCGCGATTGACATTACCACCACATTTTCTCCAATTAAAACTTAACTAGGTCGTCAACTATCATATCAAGTTGTTATTGCAAGAAACTAAGTGCTGCTCGTGAGCTGGTGATTAATTTCAGCATTCTCGAAGCATGTACGTGTATATATATATATATATATATATATATATATACGCGATCCATCTTATATACGACACTTTATAATTAGGATTTATATTATTCGGAGAAGATCTTCGGGAAAACCGGTTGTTTCGTACTTGATAGAATTGTTGTACGCACGCACGTGCGCACTGAGAAAAAGGTTTCTTCGAATTTGATCAATTTGATCGTGTCCAAGCAAATTTTTATCATCGGCACTTCCCGAAGAAACGTTTCGATTGATAAGTACGATCGTCGAACTTTTCAACGAATACGTATCATTATCTTAAATAAAACAAATTTGCTCGAAACGAAAGAATAATTTTCCTATAAAGAAATTATTTGCTCATCTTACATATTTATTGCAGCCGGATAATATTTTATTTAGTTGAAAGACATTATTTCTCAGATAATAGCGTTCTCTCTGTTAAATAATAGGATTTTCGTCAGTGGGACGATAAAATTTTTACTCGGTCAAATGGTATTTCGCACATGTTGTTTCTGTGAGTTAAATTTTGATCAAATAAATAGAAATGCTGAATCTACGGAAACCTTTTTCTCCGTGCAGAGAAAGAAAAAAGCTTAAGAGAAAAGATATCGAGTGAATATAGTCAACTTCGTTGCTCTGATATCGCGCGTGATATCAGCATATAATAATGGCTTACAACAATAACAATACGAGCGCCGGTATCTCGAATCTAAAGTTTATCCGGGAACCTCCGACCCGGCCCCGTTATTATTATCTTACATCGCACGCCCGTAACAACAATAAGCGGCATCGATTTAATCCATTCAAGCCCATGGCCGGTAAGGTTAGCACAATCAATGCAAAAATCAATTTTGCGATAAATCGTTACAAACAAAATTATCAAATGTCGACTGTAGAACAAAACTGGTCAAAAGATCAATCGATTCTACGGGAAAAGGTTACACGAAAAACACGCGTCACTTTTCCGCGTGGCGTTTCCCGCTTATGCAAAAGTTAGTCGCAAAATTGATTTTTCCAATGTGCTTTTTCACGTGTCAGAAATGCTTTCCTATGCTTCCACTTCCAATTATTGTTCTTCGCTGACCCTGCTGGTTTAACTTGGAACGACGTTCAATGAATTCGCGATGTTTATTTATTTATTTATTTATTTTCTTTCGCATGAAGACGAGGAAAAGCGATGCGTGTTCCTCGTGCACAATTTTTTACGTCCGATATAGCTCCTCATGCTTCTATTTGCAATTGTTGGCTTCTTGCTAACCACAACACCGGCCTAGCCGTGAGCTTTAATCGGTTAATCGTAGGCAGTGATTAAAGCTGCATTTTCGCGTCCCTTATCGAGGTCCCTTATCGTGATTACACGATCGAGGTGCATGCGAATACGTGGCGGAACGACGTTAACGCCACGTCAGGGATCCCGTGTACGCGTGAATATGCGTGTACACGCACGTATGTGTGTGTGTTTACGTGCTGTGTGAAAATTAAACGAATTCAGCGGTGAAATGTTGCGAGAATAAATATCGAGTTAAGGAAAGCTAAGAAGGCACAACGAGTGTGATGAAACGGGGCATTAAATCACACACTGCGCGAGGGTGCGCGAGCACACTGCAATTGCAAGAGGCGCGAATTATCCTCCCACTTCGAACGGTGCGCGCTCGCTCGCACTCGCGAAATTTGGTTAGCGCTAATGTAGTAACATCGCGGACTAGAAGAGATAACGAACGGCGGAAACAATGGAGAGGAGAGAGAGAGAGAGAAAAAGAGCGAACTAGATGCATTAGAACGCCGGGATAATCCTCCGGCGGGTCGCCGTTGCTAATTAATATCGGTCAATTATGCGTCCCGCTTGCAGCCGTATAAGAGATAAAGGCAGAAAAGCATGCGATATAAAGCGCGTTTGTAAATAATAATAATAATGATAAATAGCGCGCGGAGGAGCGAATCTCTCTTTATTCGCGCGACCGAATATTTTTACATAATTTTTTATCATTTTTTGCACTGTAATTTTTTAGTAATTTTTGTATAATTTTTTGTCCGACGGTTTACGGATAAAAGTTCCGCCGGAGGTGACTGAACGTCGTCTTCGAGAGAATTTTGCTCGTTCGGGCAAAATCTCGTTGATTTTTTCCTTCATTCCACTTTCCACTTTCTTCCTCTCTTTCTATGACGAATTCACAACGCAATTCGGCGCATTTGGTGAAGCACGTCTCGTCCCGTCCGTGTTGCGTAACTACGCTGTGTCCACCACGATATCGTCGAATGCAATTGGTCCGAGGGATTTCAGTTACACGAAGTCTTAACTCGATATTCCGCCGCGAAGAAGGGATGTTTCTCGCGACGGGATCAAGTGGCAATACGACAATACGGAAGTTAACGGAGCAAGCAAGCACGCAGGCCACGAATTTCCACCGGTCGAATTTCCGGTTCTCGAGCTCGCCGAAACTTTCGATCACCAACATTGCCTGATATCTCGTCGATTTCCCGTGCATAGCCGAATATTCACAGGGTTCTCCACTAAGAGGTTTCATTTGAAATTATTCGAAAAATTATTCGAAAGTTTTCGCGATTTCTACACGTTGCTGAAGAGTTATATCGCTCCACTTTCGTTAACCGTAATACTTTTCAGCTGTCAAGCTTTTGAGGAATGACAGTTCGATAGGTTAAAAATGACGCGAAATTAACAATGAAGCTTCTTAATGGAAAACCCTCTATATGCGAAACTGCACTTTTTCTCTCCCACTGGGAAATGAAATTTTTCCGAAAGACGACTTGACAAGCCCCGGAGTACGTGGAACAACTGAAAGCGTACACAACACTCACGCCAGCTGCAAGGAGTTACATTAAACGTTTGCTCGAACTTACAATATCTCGTGGGGGATACTTTGTTCTGCAAAAGTGCAAGGCTGCTAGTTATCGCGCTTCGTATAAATCGCATCTTCGTGAAACTATCTCTCGTGGGAACTATATTGCCTCGCTGAAACCGTTTGTCACCGGCGGTGCCTTCACGACTTTCATGTATCTTCGCGGATGCGATTAGCGGGCACTAATTGACGGTAAAACTCGCACGTCCTCACTCCGTTCTTCGATCTTGACACGTTTACTGTCGCGCGCGTCACCGTGCTCTTCGTTAATTTCCTCGGTCGACATCAGCCGCCGACGCGAAAACTAAGATGCGTCTTGCCAACCAAATATTGCGTTCCCTCTCTACGACGATGTGAAACCTGCATCAATGATCGTTGCTCGAAGTTTGTCTCGGGCGAGAAAAGCTCAGATTCGAATTCGTAATCGGATCTCTCGGAATTTTACAACTGAATCGCGATTGCTAATATAACTGCGACTGTCAAATCGTTATGTTAATTCTGACGATTCGTTAAGTTCGCGTGTTAAAGAAAATAAGATATCAAAATATTAAAGAAAACGAAGAAAAGGAAGAAACAGATGTCACATCGACGAAACGTCCCTATAATATTGAAAAAATATCCCGTAACATTTTAAAAATATTACAAGAATATTATTTTAATATCGAATAATATCCGTACAATATTCTAGGAAGATTACGCGATTATGAGGAGGTCGACGTACATTTCTACTCGGGCTAAAGTCCACCAATAGACCTTCCAGGTAAAGTGTTAATACGGGCTTAAGGGACACACAAGAGGTGTCCCCGAATGACGGAATCGCGATATTGAAATTCTTCCGAGGGTAGGAACTATCTGCGCTGTCGCGCTGGTCGGGGCCAGATGGACGACAACAGGCTCGTCGTCAACGGGCACTTGATTACAATCGAACGGAAAACTTCCCGCTACATTTTCCCGCTGACACTTTCGATCCAATATCCTCGCGACTGCGAGAGAGAGCGAACGAATATTGAGTCATTAAATACTTCGTAATGCGGGCGCACAGGCGGGCGGTACCGCCGCCGCCCGTTATTCCCCGAGTGAGGGCCACAGTTTTCATTCTCATCCAGTGAATTCCAAAGTAATGGAAACTTTAATGGAATTCAGCGCAGCCCCCTCGTTCTCCTCCGTCTTCTCGATCAAGTGACAAACGCTCGCCGACTCCCATGAGGGGATCGCGCCGATGCCGCGCCGAATAAAAATAATTGAGAATTATGACCGCACGGCGACGACGACGACGACTTTCTGGACTTTGCGGCGCGAGCTTTCTTTCCGAGCCGCAACTTGGGCCCCGTGTTTCGATCTTTTGATTCCGCCGTACAGCAGGAATTAAAGTAGTAAAACGAGTTTAATTTATATTCTAATAATATAACTTATTTCTACTTTAATTTTCGCCGATGTCTTGGATTTCCGATTTTCGCTGTTTCAGCGTCAGAAGATTTCTCAAAGTAGCGTTAAAGTGAAATCTGTAGGACCGAAGCTTCAAAAAGGATGTTAATGAATGTCGATATTATCAAAGTAGGTTTTTAATCACGTATAAGTAATTTAATTAAACGAAGACTATCCTTAAGAGCGTCAAGGTGGAATCGAGATTTTAGGACTATAGAATTTAGGACTGAAGCAGCATTGAAATATCGAGTCTGGCTTCCGCTTGTCTTCCTCTTTCTGGTCCTGCATTCTCGCAGACATAATCTTCACAGAGACAGACAGAACTCGTAATCCCAGATCCCCGAAAACGCGAGTAACACCCACTCACCTGGATTCGTGGAACAGCTCGACGTCTCTCGTCATTATCGCTTCCACTTTTTCTCCTTCTGCTCTCTCTCCTTCTCCTCCTCCTCCTCCTCTCTCCCTTCAGACGTTCCTCGGCAACATCCTGCGACTGTCGGCACGACGGATCGGTCTCACCGGTGACGAAGAACTGCCCTCGCCGGGCACAGCGCAGCCTCGTTGGTGCACAGCATCGCGCACAGGACCTCTCTCACGGGCACAGACACACCTGAAGGACCGAACACCCCCGAGAGCGCGGAACTTCCGTCTTTACTTCGCCTCACTGCCGCCGGCCGCGCGGCAAGTGTCCCGCTTCTTCGAGTGGAGCAACGGCGGCGCAGCGGGGCGCATCGGAAGGACTCCGTTCGGAGAACGGTGGAGGACCTCCGGCGTGGTTCCCCTCCGCTCTCGGAAAATGATACGCTCGTAGTCGGGATTCGAGAAACGCCTCCGTTTTATCGCCGGCGATTTCTTTGCGACGAGAGACACGTTACACCCCGAGAACAGGGCTCGTCCGCCGGTGAGAGCGGAGGATCACTTCGACTCTGCAACTCCGCGAAAATCCGTCGTTATTAACCGAATTACATTCTCGCCTCTTCGCGCTCACTTCGCCTCATCCGAGAGAGTCCCACGGGGGGGGGGGGGGTCGAAGTGCAANGGGGGGGGGGTCGAAGTGCAACGAGCCGGAGAGAGAAGATGATACGTCCTTCCTGCGCGAGCACAGCGCGAGGATCGCAATCGTAAAATAAGTTCCTCGAGACGCGCGGGCAAATACGCCTCCGCCGGGCGTTTTCGCGGAAGGACTGATTTTCGTCCGGGAAATTCGACAACCGCCGTCTTCTTATCGAGACGCCCGGCGGTGCTGTCGTCTCGTCGGGATTCCTCCGAATTCCTCGTCCCCCCTCCCGGAATTGAACGATATTTCCGAACGACCCGACCGCTCCGGGTCGTTGCTTATTATCGCCGGAATCGCCCCGGCATTCTCCTTCCGCTTCCTCCCGGGACTGAACCTTCTTCTTAGTTTGGTATCCAGTTTGCTCGATGCATCGCAACCACCCTCCCCCCGGGAAATCTCGAGACTCGCGGCGGAAACTCGCCTGCCCTCTTCCTTATCTCCCCGGGATCTTCAGTTTTCCCCCCGAAATTTTCCTCCTACTCTCCCTTCTTCGTCCCCTTTATTCTGGTCCTTCCGTTCGCGCGATACAGCAGCAGCCGCTCGACACTTCGCCTCGCCGCGGCGCCAATTTCGAATTTAATCGGCGCTCGATCGACCCCGATTGTCGGCGCTGCCGGTTGCTGCGCGAAGTGCTGCCCGTGCTGGTGAAGTCAAGTGTCCTTGACACCAGAGGCACCTCTCTCTCTCTCTCTCTCGATGCTCACAACGTTGCTCCCCCGTTGCTCTTAGAGCGCGCGGCCTCACGGAAGTGCGGCCGTTTGTTGCCCCCCGAGCAGAAAAGGAGAGAGAGAGAGAGAGAGAGAGAAAGAAAGCGGGGGTAACCGGGAGCGTCTTTCTCCACTTCTCTCTCGGCTCGCCGCGTCCTCCTCCACTTTCGACGGTGCAACCGTTCTCGGAGCAGTTGCGCGCGCCCTTTGATCGCGAAAGAGACGAGAAGGAGCGTCGACGAGCGGAGCGGAGCGGAGGAAAGTTCGCTAGCCTCGCGGTGTAAAGACCGCCGCGGCCGCGATTTATTCAGCGCGAGCGGCCGGTATCGATCGGCCCGGTACGCGCGAGGTAGCGCGAAAACGAGTAGCTCGGAGGAGGCCGATCGAAACTGGTCTCTCTCTCTCTCTCTCGCGCGCGCGGATTCGATGTTCGCGGGGAGCTTCCGTGTCAAAGTTCGTCGACCAGTAGCGCGTGATCGAGTGGCGGCGTCCTCTGCGCGCGCGGTGCGACGGGGCGAAAGGACGAGCGAGCGAGCGAGCGAACGAGCGAGCGAGCGAAGCGACACACCTCACATGGATGCCACGCGCCGACTGAGGTTGAACGACGCGCGCGGCCGCCGCCGCGATTCCGTCACGTGACGCGCGCGCGCTCGCTCATTCTCCGGCGCCCTCTCTCACCTGTCCTCAAGGACAGCTCTCTCTCTCTCTCTCTCGCAGGATCGATGTATTTATCGTTGATATACGATGATCTGTCCGGCGTTCCGCGACCTCGGAAACCATAAGATACCAATTTTTCTTGGAATTTAAATATGTCTGCGAATTTTGATCCTCCGTATAGGATCCGATATCTTGAAAATCCAATTTCAGATTTAGTTTCAGCGACCTCGGAAACCCTCAAGATGCCCATTATTGCTATTGAAAGGCAAATATTCTTTCGACTCGCAGTCCGGCGCTTTGGTTTTTGAAATTATTACGTCAGACCAGAACCTCAGCGGCCTCAGAAATCCTTAAATATATATATATACAATAAAAAAATATATAGCAAAATAGTGACATGACTTTTCCATGCATAAATATGAGTCATTGACAGTGAAAGAGTTAAGAGGGTATGTCCGCTTAAAGGGCGGAAATGACGACAATGTTACTTGAAATGGACTTCCCGCCCCCGAGAGACTGCGTGCAACGGCACTACGCTGGATGATTCCGTAAATCCAGGGGATTCCCCTCCATAAATATATTCGCATCTCTCTCTCTCTCTCTCCCTCTCTCCCTCTTTCCGAGCGCACCTGTGCGTCAAGTGCGAGAGACTTCCAATGAGAGGGTGACGCGTCAATGATACCCACATTAATATGTCGATATCCGCGCGATTATTTGACACGGAGAAAAGAATTAATCTTAAATCGAAAATGCCAACCGAAAGTATCGAAAGTGTCAAATGATATCAAAAATTAATTAATCTTAAATCAAGAATAGATATTTTCACATATAAGCGAGAATATCGTAATCTTCTTAGAAGACTTTTTTAACCCTCACTTGAATCGAATTCATATCGATGCATCATTCGAACTCCAATTCGGGGCTAAAAATCTGCCAAGAAGAAGATTCTAATATTCTTGTTTATACTATATGAAAATATCTATTCCCGAGGACTGATTTTCCTCCGTGCACGGGGACGCAACGCGACAGTCGCACACGCACACACGACAATAAACGCCGTGTTTACCGTCGTTGATCGCCCGGCCAGCCGGTATCGGAATCGATCCGGCCGGTCGAATGCCCGACGTGTCCGACGTGGCGAATATCGGGTGGCGTCAATTAGTCAACGGACCAATAATTCCCCGTGTGTTCCGATCCGGGTCGGAGAATTAGCGGCGAAATCGATATCGCGCGCTGTCGTCCGCGTTCACCGTACGAGATCGCCCGACCTATGAATCGCGGACGGAGGGAATCAGGTGTGCGCGACGGCGGTTGTCGCGCTTCTTAATTAAAAAGGCGCTGCGCGCGAATACGACGCGAGGGGGGAGGGGGGTTAATTCTTCGTTACGGGGGATTCTTCTCTCGCTCGAGAGAAGCCAATATCAAGCCGCTTTCCGAGTTTAATCCGAGCCGAGCCAAAGGAATATACTGAAATCTCCGATGATGAAGCGGGAAAACGAGGACCCACGGCAGGACTCTCGGCTTCTGAACGAGCGCGGGCATTCCTTCCGCGTATTCCGCGATCCCCCTCGCGCTTCATTCCGTTCGCTGAATTCCCGGCCTGAAGCGGATGATTCGAACCTGGACGATGTTTATTTCCAGCAGGACGGCGCAACCTGCCGCATACAAAAAACGGGGAAACAATCGCGTTATCGCGCGAAAAAAGTTCCCCGTATAATTTCTCGACGCGGAGACTTTGAGATTGGCCGCCTGGATCGCGCGATTTAGCACCGCTGGACTATTTTCTACGGGGCTGTGCGAAGGATAAGCGCCAATGCAAACGATTCAGGAGCTCGAGGACAATGTCGAGAGTGTTATTCGCGAAATCGAGCCGCGATTATGCGAAAACGTGAGACGCGAGATTTCCTCGAAAAAGCGACCGTTTGTAGAAAAAAGCCGAGGCGGCCATTTATCAGATATATCGTGCTCCGCACTTAATCGCACTTTGTACTTTGCATTGGAGTAAAAATATCATCACTTTTGCAAAAGAAGAACTTTGTTTTCCTAATAACGTAAAATGAAATCTCTTCATGGAAAACTCTGTGCTATACTCTGCGTACGGCTGCATCGAATGAGAGGGCTCAGGAAGGATCCCTTAAGATTGAATATTAAAGCATTTCTTTGCATCTTCAATATCGACTCTGATAAACGATTTTTCCGATAAAACGTTTTCATGTCCGGATTATTCGAACGGCACATTTTATGTAATCGTCGTAACTACATATTTCTCGCTCTCTCTCTCTCTCTCTCTGAGTGCAATTCGTCGAGAGAAAATTTTAAATTCCAAAAGAGGAAGGGAATCTCTTTTACGTTCGCGAGAGAATCAGGGCTGAAGAATTTTCATTATCCCCGGTGTTAAATAAAGACCCCGTTTGGCGCGAATGGGAATTAACCCACCTACCGTGCCATTCCCGAAACGTGATCGAACGTCTGCCTGTCGCGGCCGAAGAAGATGGAAGTCGAGTGTCTGCACGCGATACACGTGGTGATTCGATGCGGAACATCGTCTATTGCGTGATCGTACTTTCGCCTTTCATTTCCGAATCGGTACGACCGAACAGTGCGCTACCGCGATTACTCGACCGATCCTGTCGCTATTTCCTAACGGACATCTCCTAACGAGTTTTCGCCCGGCGAGCTGCTAACTCGAGACTGGTTAGTTAGCCGAGTTCGGCTTTGCATTCGTATTAATTCGTCCGTGACGCAACGCCCGCATAACGCCGCTTGTTATACCTCGGCGTCTCGTATCTGACAGCAGTTCTCTCTCTAAGTTTAAATCTGTCTATCTATCCGTTCCCTTTCGATAGATTGTTCTCAGCTTAGTATTGGGTATATCTCAACCGAGTTTCCAATGTTAGCCGAATGTTCAGGCGAATATTGTCGGTCTTGAGACATCCTGCTGTCTGGAAGGCAGCATCGGGCAAAATCGGGACACAAGATGTCTTTCAGATGTCTTAAAAATGATTGACAGACGTCTTATATTGCGATATCTTAAAGACAACTTGTCTAAAAGAATGTTTAGAGATGTCTAAAAGAACAAGAGAGATGAACAATTAGAGATGTTTAAAAGAACAAGAACAAACGAACAAACGAACGAAAGAAAAGGAACAAACAAAGATGTCTAAAAGATGTCTTATATCCCGATTTTCGACACCTGTGTTGTCCGGTTGCCATTAAAATAATCGACCCGTAGAATGCCGGTTTCTTAATGGCACGATATGAAGAGGCTCCTAAATAAATTTATTGTTCACTGAAATCAAATACTTTCCTGTAACTTTATTTAAGTAATCCTAATTTTCATCAATGTGTCGGTGGGAAATGAAGAATTTCACTCCGTCGCGTTTTTCGTCGCGCGGTTTTCCAGGCGAGACTCACGATCGCCGTGAGCCCCTCCGGCGAGAAATCCGATCAATTATAATCAGCGAGCGTCGCTCTCCCGTTTTTTACATGCACACCGCACGTCGTAGGCAAAAATCGCAAATGGTAATTAATGCCGGCGGGCAGCAGGTAGTCGGAAATGAAATTGAAAGAATAAGGACGATGTATTCCGCCGGCCGAACTGCGTTACTCTCGATATCGTGCGCGACGATAATTCCGAATTTTCCGAATGTGTTTCGGAGCGTCGCAGATGCGGAGAGCGTCGCACAACCTGCGTCGTACGTTACCTCGCTCATGCGCGCAGGGCCAAGAGAGAGAGAGAGAGAGAGGGAGAACGAAGGGCCGTTCCTATAAGCGCATAAATTCCTAAAATATCGGAATCCCTCGGAAACAGGTAATCGAAGTAATCGAAAGAAATCAATCCACGAGTATCCACACGACCGATCGCTGCGCGAAAGATTCATCGCGAACGCCGATCTTCCTCGCTGAATGTCACACGCTGAATATCTCCCCTTCGACGAGATCGTCCTTCGTCGCTCGCTCCATCGCCTCTCCACCGTCTTCTCCGGCTTCCACCTCCGCCATTGTCGCCCGTCCGTGAATACGGCCCTGGCGTCAGCCTGGCGGCGGCGGTGGTGGCGGAGGCCGCAACCAAGAGGCGCTCCTTGTCACCGACGATGGGATGAAGTCGCGGTTTCTGCTGGCTCGCCTTATAGCCGCCACACAAGCATTCCTGATTAACGCGCGCGCTTCGTGCCGTCGTCATTGTCGTCGTCGTCATCGTCGACGGTGTGACTGACCGCCGGCATTTGCGGGAGGAACACGACGACGAGAGCCGTGACACTTGGGACTGAGGCGTCTGCTCGCCTCGAAAGCTGGGCGGTGGCAGGTTAGGTTCTCGCGAAGGGTGAGTTCATCAACCACCACCTTGGCGGCGGCAACGATTCTCTCTCTCTCTCTCTCTCTCTTTCTCTCGATATCAATTAACCGCACTTTAATTGATTTCCCATTGTTCCTCGAGTGGACATTAGCGCGTCGTTAGGCTCGATGTGATGGACGGCAGGAGAGAGGCGAATCAACGGCCGTTTAGCGCCGAACGACCTTGACAGGGCGGCTCTCTCTCTCTCTCTCCCTCTCTCTCTCTTTTGCGGTGGCAGCGGTGCCGCGTTGTTTACGTCGCGCTTTTCGTTCCACCGGGAATGATCCGCGTTCTTCGGCCATCCTACCTCCCGCATCCTCGCCTTCTTTCGTCCTGCTCTCTCTCTCTCTCTCTCTCTCTCCCTTCTCCTTCTTCTTGGGGGTGTGCAAAGTGCAGCTGTGTCGGTGTCCTCTCTCTCATCGCATGCAGTAAACTTTTTTCTCGCTCGAACGGGGAAAACGCAGCTGTAAATGAGAGCCAATTAGTTCAGCCGATTCAATGTCGGGGGATTCTTTGTTCGTCGACAATATTATTATTATTGTTATTATTATTATTTCTGCGAGGAGCGAAAATATATCATCCAACGTCGTCGTAGCGTCACATTTCTGCGTGAGAATTTTTGTTTTGTATAAAATGTAGAACAATTTAAAATGCTCGTTCGAGGTAACGCGAGGGTGAAAAGATTGTCGATTGTCATGTCGAAGAAATTCGATTCGAGCGGATCGTCACGGTGCGGGAGTTTCGATTGTTGAGAATTTCGAGTGTCGCACGACACACCTACGAGAATCAATTGGTCGTTTGGCAAACAACATTAATAAAACAATTTTTAAAAATGACGATTGTGCGGTCAGAAAATCTGTCATATTAGTGGAGTAAAGACAAAGAGAGAAAGAGAGAGAGAGGGAGAGAGAGCTGACATTTGTTAAAACTGAAATTTGTTAAAATTGTGAATATCTCACAATATTATGTGTAGATTCGGTTAGGATTAGGTTAGGTTAATATTAAAGCGAGGAGGGGCTGCGGGGGGAAGGTGGAGCCCTTCCGCTCTACCACGGCAGATTTCCTTCGGCAGATTTAAGTGTCCTGTAAATGTGACTTTTTGCTGAAATATTTTGCAATACTTATAATCGGTGGGGAATCAAGCGATAATATAGATTCTCTTAGAACTTCTTCTGTCGAAAACTTTGCAATAAACAAAGTCCAACGGCTGAAACTTTTTTCACATTACGTTACTCAGCATACTTTTCTCAGTGATGTATGTCAAGTTCAGGGTTGTTGGAAAGGGGTTTTTTAATACATTTACCGCATGTCGCCGGCACGTTGCTGTTGTCGGAGGGGAAACGAAACGGTTACAGTTATTGCATTCTTATCCCGACAGAGTAACCGGAAGATAGCCGCGAAGCTGGCGGGCCTAACAAGCTGCGTGTCGACGATGATGGACGACGAGGAGCAGGAGGAGCTACGTTGCACGGGGAGCGACGTCGAGATCGAAGAGTACACCGACACCGAGGAATCGCCATATGTCGCTTATCAGGCCGGCGATAAGCTGTTCGATACCGGCCGAAGCGAGAACTGGCAGAAGCTCCGCTTTCTAGCGAGCCTGGTATCCGTCGCGGCATCAATTACCGTCCTCGTTATCAGCTTTCCGCTTTATCTCGAGAACGTCGGCGCAGTCTCCAGCGCTTACACAGGTAGTTCAGGACACACGCAAATCCGAATTATACACTCTCGGATTTGCATCGGTTCTTCCCCGGGAGAGCGCATACACGTCGGCGCCCTCTGTAAAGCGAGGTCTACAATGAGAATTTAGGACGTAAGACTTAAAAAATTGCCCGGTCGAATTATAGTCGGGTTTTGCGGTAATCGAGCCGCAATTATGCGAAAACGTGATGCGAGATTTCCTCGAAAGAAAAAAAAAGCGACCATAAAATAAAGTCGAGGCGTGCATTGGAGCAGAAATATCACCGCTTTAAAAAAAAAAACTGCTTTTCTGATAATCTAAAACGAAACCTCTTAATGGAAAAATACTGTGGAAGAAAAATCAATTATGATTGGTGAATTTCTGAAATCTTACGTCTTAAATTCTCATTGTAGACCCCGCTTAATATCGAAGGAATGCCGTAATACCGAAAGCGCGCTCGTGCTCTCGATAGAGACGTGGAGAGACAGAGAGAAAACGAGGGAGGGTGAGAGAGAGAGAGAGAGAGGGATGTGACGCAACGGATTACGGGATTAGAAGCATCGGACGTCAATTTCGCGCCATCGTTCGGGATCTTGAGCGATCGTCACAATTACGGCAAACAATTTATTTATATCCGCGAGGGGACACGCCATATGCCGCAGTTCTTACCATGAGCGCGCGGGAGTGTGCTCGTCATTTCCAAAATTACCTGCGTGTGTTGACACGTAAAACGTTCGAATTAGAACATTGTGGGTGATGCAAACGCTTCGCGAGCTTGCCCCCTCCTCTCTTACGTTGCTTGTTTAACCCTCCCGAGTCCTCCGACGGGATCAGACATCTTGCTATTGGTGTTTCTTTTCCCGAAGGGACGCGTAAGCTCAATTTTTAATATAACAGCTGACGTAATTTTTACACTTAGCATGTGTAAAAAATCACACAAATGTAATAAAACAGAAATATGAAATTTGAAGCTTTCGCTTGAGAAGAGAATTTTTTACTCAAGTAGGATGGGAACCTCGGACGCGGTAGAAACGCTAAATCTAAAGAAACCTTTCCCTCCCTGTGTAGTTAGTGTTTAATTGGTGTAGCTACCTTTTGCCGCCGTCTTGTAACTCGTGACGCTCGTTTAACGCGCTTATCTCAGCAGCGGGTTACAAGATCCTCGTAATTCTCGCAGGACTTCTTTTCATCGCCCTATGCTCCGCCTTCATCCTGGGGGTGGTGTACTTCGTCGTGGAGAGGGTGTCGCCACCGCCACCGCTGATCCCGAATAGTATGCGAGTCAAGATACCCTGCGACGATCTGCTGAAAGTGAGCTTCCTGTACGCGAGCGCGGGAATGTTCGTCACCCTGTCCCACGATCAGAACAGAGTACTGTGCCACTTGCAGGACCCGATCAAAGGCATCACCCTTGTCTTCTCTCTCGTCTACTACTTCTTCTTTTGCCGTAAAAGTGAGTAGACCTCGACGACAAAATTTAACGTGCAAGCCGAGAATTGCAAATTCCTTAACTTGAAATCACATTATCCTTACTTGAATGTATCTTATTCTTGGAGGAAGCAGTTTGTAATATTAAACTGAACTATTGGAAATTTTTACAACAACGATTCCTCCGTCTCACTTCGAATTTGATCGTAATCTTGCAGTAACATCGTGACACCGTCGAAATTCAAGAATATATTAAATCTCCGTAAGAAGATAACACGTTCATGCTTATATATGAAACCTGATCGCGTTCCATTAGAATGTACAAGTCTCGAATTGATACTTAATTTTCTTTCCTTCCGTGTAGAAATTATTTATCTGCCCAGGTGTCGCAGGTGTGAATTGTAGACATGAGATACATTGTATGTGTGTCTCCCTTTCAAATGTGTTACAGTGATGAGCCTGCAGCGAATATTCTCGAGCACGACCATAATAGTGGGTCTGTTCATAAGCGTCGATTACGGTCTCTGCGACGAGTTCCGTTGTCGCGGGAGGGAGGTGCCTTCACACCCGACGTCGGCCATGAGGGGAACCTGGGGCATCCGAATTCTCTGGACCATCATTTACGTGGGCGGCCTCGCCGCGTTCGCCATGTTCTTCACTTTGCTCGAACGGCATTACACCACCGCGGTAATTCTCACTCACACCGACGCTTTCTCCCTCCCGATGCGGGATTCGTGCTTTGTGGTATTCCGTGGGATTTATGATTTCGAATTTTCTCAGACGGCCGATTCGCGCTTTGATTTCCCGAACGATCGGACTTGTTCACACGAATGACCCGTTTTCCTTTTTCACGATCCTTCGCATCTGTTCCCAGCAACAAAACGTGTGTCAAATGTTGACGACCCAGCACAACTCCTTCCTCTACACGGTGTCCCGTTTGGTGTCCTCCCGTGATATTCGTCGTCGCGGCTCCGAAGAGGAAGGCGGCCGGCTCCTCCACGTGACCGACCCCGACCCGACGATAAAGCCGAAGAGCTACCCCAAGCCGCCGATTCTGCAGACCCTCTTTTACATACACGTCATCGCTTTCTTCGCGGTCCTGGCGGTCTGCTGGCTCGACACGGTGCCCGGTTTCGGTAGGGTGAGTGTCTCCACCGAGAACGAAATTCTTAGTTACAGGATTTTCCAAGTTAAGAGGCTTCATTTTTAATTATTAGAAAAACAAAGTTTTTTTCCTTTTTTTTTCTTCTTTAAAAAGTCGCATTTATGCGCGATTACTGAGGACAGGTGAACTTCAACGACGAGTTTCAAGTCTCTGAGGTCACGCTGAGGATAATTCGAAGAAAAAAAAACACAAGGAAAACATTTCACACATTTTACCTCGCTTCATTGAAGATCAGGTGGTTCCTTTCGAATGACGTTTCAGGGTTTCTCGCCCGTGCAACTGTACCGTGCCGTCGAGCACGGGGTGATATGTCACTTTAAGAGTAGCAAGCCGTGCTCGAACGTGTCCGGCTATGGATGGACGTTTCTACTCGCTTACGTCGTCTTCGCGATCTCGATGCTTAATTTCCTGTCGTTGTGCGAGAGCGCAGTGTTCAGCGTGGCCGTTGCGACCGTGTCGCTTCCGCTCTCCGGCATCTGGTGGAGTATCTACAAAATGGACGTCGGTTTGCACGGCGGTAAATATGCATATTGATAATGAAATGACGTCGTCGTAGAGCGGTAGAGTTCTCTCGTTATTACGGAAAAGTGCCCCTTCGCATCTAAAAACGGGGTCGTGCGCGCTCTCAGCGGGAAAATTTCGACTCGAGAACGTTCGGGGATTTACGGGCTCGTTCGTTAATTCCGCGTTAACGAGACACTTTTGAAGGGAAACCACCCGGATGCGCAGGTACCATCGCTTGGTCACCGTCGGTGACGGGCGAGCTGATCTGCGCCCTGCTCGGTCTTCCAGTTGTCCTGCTCGGCCTCGGCCTGCTCGTCAGATCGCACTTCCGGGACACCCAGCTGCCCTACCAGACCGTTCAGCCGCCCGACATCCAGCGTGAGCCTTGTCACAGATGAATCCTCTTCTAAACAGCTGACCGGACCCGCGCGGTGAGCCTCCAGCAGACGGTGATCCACGGAAACGAATCGCCCGATCGGCTCGACGGGAGGACGGAGCGACGGGGCTCGTTCACCGGTCGGGACGATCGACACGTGCAATCCGACGAAACAAAACAAAGGGAATGAAATTCACCGAGCCGGCCATAATAATGTCATTGTTGTTGCAATTTACATCCGGGGTGTACCGGGTGAGTCGAAGCGTTGCAAATTCATATCTCGAGAACGAGGCGTTTCAGAGAGAAACGCTTAGAATGTAAAAGTTTCGTGACTTCGAGGGGGATGTAAGATCGTGTCACCGGGTTGACTTTGTAACCGACTCACCCTGCATCACGTCGACGTTTCCCAGACCCACGCCGATGTTCTTCCTTCGTTCGAGCGTGGACGAGGCCGTCCTCGATTCGCTTGCTCGATTTCGCTGTTTGTCGCGCGTGTCGTCCGTAAAATTCCTCCGCCCGCGAGCGCGAGTCATGCGAATTCGCGGCGCATGCTGTGATAAGAAAAACAAACGCCGATATCGGTCAAATTCGCCCTTCGTGGTAATGAGAGAGAGAGAGAGAGAGAAGAAAAGAAAAAATATTAAAGGCAGAAAGAGAGAGAAAGAGAGAGAGGGAGGGAGAGCGATCAATGTTTCCTATGTATTTGCCGAACGATTTGCGTCACGCGACACAACGTTATAGCCAGTTTATATTTTATTTTGATAACGAGATGTCTCATATTTTCGAACAAGTTCAAATTACACGTGTGTTTGGGAGGGGTGGCTGGGTTAGAGCAAAAAGTAACGATTACAAAAGTGCGGAAAGTAAACCTTTTTAGCCCGCATGCACAGGAGCCGCACAGAGACGTGCCGGCGAGGGACGTTTCACTCTTTCCGAATTTCCCTGCAATTTTCCCGTCGATGCGATCGTAATCGTGGAGTTTCAATAAGTAGCATTACCGAACTACCAAGTACCGTTGAATAGCTAAGTCGTGGAAAGCCGATCTGCGAAACAGAGAAACGGAGATCCCTGCCTCACCCTATCGAAAAACGTCAGGCACGTCCCCGCTTCCCCAGTGGAAATATTTTACTGAGAATATAGTGAAAATTTGCCGAAGCATATTTGAAAATCTCCTTCAATCGACATTCCGTTTTATTATTATTTCATCGATATTTCAGTGAAAAATATATTAACAATTTTTCTTTAAGAGTCATGTAAACTTTTTAAAGAATCATATAATTATCAGTGTTTTCGGTAGATTTTATGATATTTGATACTTCAAAATTTTCTCACCACTTTTCAACGGTATATTTTAACTTTCCTCGTATTTCACAGTATTATATTGCAATCTTATAAGGGGAATTATGATTAATTTTTATCACATATCCAGTAATCTTTCGATAACTTTCATTTCACTCTTCATCGATCTCACGATGTACTTTCAGCGAAATATTTCCATCGGGATTATGTCCGATACATTAGAAGGCAGCTCTCCTTCGCAGCCCTGTGCATGCGAATATTAGACGATAGTAGCGTACTTCGCTAAAGACAAAAGGAGAGGAAGGAAAGGAGAGAGAAAGAAAAAGGGAGGAAGACGTAGAGAGAGAGAGAGAGAGAGAGAGGGAGAGAAAGAAGGAGAATCAGTATTACCTCTCACATAGCACGGCAATATCATATTTCCATCGCAATATTACAACGTAATGCAGCAAAAATATTGCTACAATATTATTGAGATATCACAGCAGTATTTAAATATATATCATATTATTTCGTTTCAACGTCTCTGTTTGAATTTCAGAAGATAATTTGCTCAATATAACGTCTATAACGTCCATAAGACGTAATTGGAACGTCATTCGATGTCACCTTGTTACTCAGGATGTAATATATTGTAGCAATATTATTGTGATATTTCGATGTTATATATATATATATATATATGTGTCTAACATCGAAATATATATATATATATATATACACGTAATATATTAGTAATATCACTGTAATATTACACAGTAATGTATAATATTTCTGTGATATTGCAATATTATTTTGACATTATTGTGATATTACGTGCTATGTGGGCAGCTGCACTTAGCAGTTCCCATGTGGATACTAAAGTAATAAGCCGAGCGACTGAGGTACGTGCGCGCATCTCGCACGTATATGTGTGATCTCTCTAAAGGACGCGTCCCCGCGTCTAACGTTAAACATTACTAGGTATCGGTAACTTCAGCGCACAAACTCGTCTCGAAGTAGTTGCGCGTGTCCCGGTGATTAACGGAGCGTACCGCGAAACCGTCCACGTGCAAAAGTCCCACTGCTCGCCCCGTGGCGGCCGAAAGTTTCCAAATAACGTTAACCGACCGTTTGTACGCCATCAGCAAAAATCCCCGTCGCGTCTTCCTCATGCCAATCGGAGTGCCAATTACGCTCGCGCGATTACGCTCGCGTATCCGTCGCACAATGATTCGAAAACAAGGTAGTTTTTCGGCCAAAAGTCCTGAATTTTGATAAAAATGCTGTTCCCTTTTTTTCTCCTCATCTGTAGAAAATGTTTGCGAAAGAGTGAAATAACTCTTTGCGAGTGATTCGTTTCACTTTCTTTTTTAGATAAGTACAAAATAATTTGATTTTCTTGTAAATGGTTCCTTTTATTTATTTTTTTCATTATTTTTATTTTATTATTTTATTATATTGATATATATAAATATTGATATATATAAATATTTTATTATTTTATTATATTGATATATTTATTATTTTATTATATTGTAATATTATCACTATGTATTATAGTTATTGTGTTGTCTCTTAAATTCTTCTCGAGTCTTTTTTTTTCCATTCCCATAATTTCTACATTTTTCATCCTTCGTGCATATTGAGACACCTCTTACTAATGTTAATCTTCGAACGTAAAAGACATGCATGCAGTTGTTCCTGTTAAATCACCCAATTCTGTTCCCGCCGTCGTTTAGTCCCGAATTCCGTCGAATCCTTTACTGACTTTTCAACCTGATTTTGTGCTCCCCCCCTCCCCCTCCCCCGGAATGAAAATACCAAATAATCAAACTTCTTTGGACAAACGAAAAAAAAAAGCGAAAGAAAATCAAAAGTTCAAAAACGCGGCTCAGAGTAATCTCTGAACGAACGAAGAAAAATTATTCGTGCCAAACTCACGAGTCCCGAGCGACTCAAGTTAAGCTAAGTATTTAAGCGTTCGCATAGTGGTCGCGTTACTGTTTCAAAATAATAATAATAATAATAATAATAATAATAATAATAACGATAATAATTATTATAATAATATACAAGTGTCGTTATTTATGTCATGGGTCAAATCGACACGCGGCGTAGTTCGTTGACAGCGATTGCAACCTTTGGGCTGTAAGTTAATTTAGAACGAAGTTAAGGTGAAGAAGAGGATGTTAACTTGTTGTTGGTAATGTGTCAATAGTATTCTATCGAAGAAAAAAAGGAAGAAGGAAGAAACAAAGGGAAGCTATACGTCCACATTTTTTACAATAGCAGTAATAGCGGGGTGTGCGTTAACGGCGAAAGTAACTAACGCGGTCGGCTGAGTGCAACGATAATAAAACTATACCCATGCCACTTCTTGTTGCAATCAGTAGCTTCGTCGATACGCGAGGACCGACAATTAAGCTCTTTTCGTGTGCATTATACGGAAACAGTGCGCGACGAGCTGGCCGTGAAATGGTATTCTTGAATTACGCTCGGTGCAAATTTCAGCGCGACCGAAGTCAAGTTGCACAGTTAAATTTTTGTCGGATTTTGCAAAACAGTTCTTTCCTTACGCGATAAAAAATTTGTATCGTGGATTTAGAAGAACGGAGAACCGGTGATTGCGTTAACGTGCGTTATAACTAATATTATTTAATATTAAATAATATTTCTGAGATATTAATAGACGGTTATATATGTCTCCTAATAATATTTAAAAAATAATATTTAATGTTATTATAACATTATATATTTTCTTTTAATATTCAACTCTATGTGTATATATATATAATTGTTATATAAATATATATATAAAAGTTTTTTTATTACGCGCTTATAGGGAACTTAATTGTCAGTCCTCGTAAATCGACCACCGCTGAATACCGTAGTACACAGTAGCCTTCGTATATAATAAAACTAAATATATTCGTGCTGTGTTTAGCGTAAAAAGTGCGTAAAAAGTAATCGAGATAAATAATTGAGAGCTTAGGTGCGACGAAGAAACGACGAAATTCGTTTCGGTGCGCGCAGAATACCTTCCATGGAGAATACAAAAATCGCCGAACGCGCGACATGAACAAGAATCAATTCGAATCTCGAGTTTCTCTTCGATGAGCATTTTCCCGTGCTCGCCCGTAATTGTTCCCGTCTCTCCGAGTCCATGGAAATACACAGATGAATGTGATTCTCAGGCAAAATTCTAACCTCACCCCGTCGTTTCACGCCGTGCCGAAGCTCTCGATTTCTATACAGGGAGATGTGTGTTGTACAAGAACGAGTTTTCCTTCTGTGTGTACTTTCTATCGATACATACGTCTGTTTGTTAACTCCATGAGATATGAATATGCGACGTGTGTAGCACAGAAAGATATAATAATTTATATAGGGATACCTATATATATACACACACACACACACACATACGCACACATATAAATATACATGTTGCGTAAATAACATACTATATACATATAACATACTATATATATACAAAAAAACCAGGAGTTATCAGAAAAAAGGAATTGAAGTGCAATTTGAAGCATCGCCAGGCATTTTGTCGCCGCTCGATAGCTGCGACGAAAGTATTCTAAGAAGCATTTAATTAATTGCACGTCCGACTCTCTCCGGCGCGGCTGATCCGCGCTAATTTGAACATTGAGACTCAATGTAATAACCAGCCGGTTCCGTCGATCTCGTTTGCCGAAATTTCGCGCGAAAGTACGCTCAATTGATCTTGCAATACAGATACTGTATATTCTCCGTTTTTAAGATTTACTTCGTTGTGGCGACACGCGCGTCGAAACCCGCGTCGATTTCGCCCCTGGGTTGATTATTATGCGCGAAATGTCACTGTATAAGTCGCTGTATAATTTATCTCGATGCAGAACGTTATGCGAGAGACGCTGCTAAAGTGGATTGAGGGAGTTTAAGATACGTTTGAAATCTCGAAAAAATCGATGTTTCGCATTTTTTCACATTTTTTGCACAGCGTCCGAATCCTTCGATATATTTTCCCGAGTTAAGATATTCGAGAGGTTAAGTTCGGAAAAACAACCCTTAAAGTAGCAGCCCTTAAGTAGCAGGAGGAAGTTTTCGCCCGTCATATGATTATTCCCTCTCGTAGAACGAGCGGACAATCGCGCCTCGTATTGCGCGCTCCCTTCAGATCTCGACGCTTTATAACTTTACTAAATATTGTAAACACACTGGGTGTCCCTTCCCGAGAAGAAGTCTGCTCAACCAGTCCCTTTCCCTACCCTGTAATGTAAAATGAACAGTAAAGATATGTAATTATGTGTTATTCGTGTGTTCTTCGAAGATGAAACGGAAAAACTCCGCGCTTCGTTGAGAGATCGTGAGACCAGCGCAAATTCGACATTACCTGGATTTCATAATGATCAATTTATTGTGACTAATTTTGCAATAGTAATCATGTTCTTTGCATCAAAACACGAGTCTCTTAAGGATTGCAACGTAAAAATCGTAATTGTCTGGATATAAGAACGCGTAAATCATAAATTTATCGTAGGTAATTAGTTTAACGATCTCTTTCATTTTAAGAGAATTGTAAGTAAAAAAGTTTGAAAAATAAAAAATTTTTCTTTTTGAAGAATTTTAAAAGGATTTTTAATCTAAGAATTTCAATATCTGTCTTGATAGCTCTCCGACTGCCCCCGATAAAAATTCCACCTTGTGCCGTAACAAATAGATGTTTTCGAAGAACGCACGTATAACTTGTAATTACATATTCTTATTATTTATTTTGTATTATATGTTATGTGTTACGTAGTGGGAGGGAGAGGGGAGATACAAGTCTTTTAAGGGTTGCAACGTAAAAATCGCAATTACCTGGATGTAAGAACGCATAAATGGTAAATTTATCGTAGGCAATTAATTTAATGATCTCTCATTTTAAAAGAGTTTTAAATTAAAAAATTTGAAAAATTACAAATTTTTTATTTTGAAGAATTTTAAGAGAATTTTAACCTAAGAATTTGAATGTCTGTCTCGATAGCCCTCTGTTTCTCCTTCCCGACAAAACATTCTGCCTTATGCCGTAACGAATAGATGTTCTCGAAGAACGCACGAATAGCCCGTAATTACACATTCTTATTATTTATTTTGTATTATGTGTGTTACATAGCGGGAGGGAGAGGGGAGAGATTAACCGGGTAATCTCCCCGATAAGAATGGAACGGCGCGCCGAATCGTCTTCGCTTCGGTGCGCATTCCATGATAACATAATATCAATATTGTAAGCAATAGTTAAAAAAAAAAAGTAAAGAAGAAGAATCATTTCCGCACGCTGCTGTCGATTCCGTCATCATCGTCATGCTATCGTGACGAACGCGTCAATATCCGCGCAGAACCGCGCGGGAGCTACTATTATAATTGTTCGTAATGACTGTTATCGTCGTCTTCAGTGGCTTTGTTGAAATACCTTCAGGCGTGATCGCGATAAGCCACGTGCCGATCGAGATGTCGCAAATTGTCGTCCGAGATATCTCGTCCGGACTTTTGGCCAAGATGGACGCGAATTGTCGTTGCACAATTTTCCGCGAGCGATGACACGATTGGGAACGGGAGGGTGCAGAGTTCCGCGCAAAATCGCGACGCCCGTCTCCATGCATCACCGTCGTGAGCGTTTCCGCGATCGTGCGTATGATATATTAAATGTTTAATTAATATATATATACATACATATATATATACTTATATAAAAAAATCTTTAACTTATATCTCTTCTTCTGTCTCTCTTCCCCCCTCTAAAACATTCCTCGCTCGTAGTTACACTGTTCAGATGTGGACTGACGATTAATTAATCAACCCCTTCGCTCACGTCAGTGACTCATATACGTGCACAGAAAAGTCCCGCCACTTTTTCGCCACATGACACGTAAATGAGCATCTTGAAGGAAAAAGGCATATTTATGCTATCACGATTTGAAAGCACAAGTCGTATAGCAGCGATTCGCACTCGATCGCGGATTCACCGTATAAATCCGTGTAAATTTACCGTATAATCGGCAATTATATTTCTTCGTACGATATCTTACACGCATACAATATGATATATTATTTATTACATAATACTCTGTGTTATACTGCGTAAATTATAACCTTATGGTGCGCAAAATTGTTGAGTCGTTCCTCGAGACAATGAAAAAGCTCATTTTGTAACTTTGTCGAACAGCTTGTGTATAGATCCGATTCGAACGGATGAAACTGAGCGGAAAAATTCTATACCATTTTGCAGATACAACACGCAAATTGTCGAGTTATTTATTAAAGAAGCCTCTATACGTGGCCAATTTCAATCATCGATAACTCGCAATTTTGCGCGTTATCTGCAAGATGATATAAGACTTTTCGCCTGAGTTTCACTGCCGTTCTACTTGGGAATCAAGATTAGTTTGACGACACCCTGTGTGAGATCCGATATAGAAATCTCGGATGTTTCTCTCTCTCTCTCTCTCTCTCTCTTTCTCTCACGTTAAAGCTTGTGAGCGACCAATCGGATCGTCTGATGCCGCGGGCCTATCCTCTCCGACATCTTCTTCCCGCCGCGCACGTAATCCTCGTAACGCGCCTCGAAGAGGGTCTCGAAGTTCAGCTTCTCCGCGATTCGCTGGCTGATGGTGGACGCGACGGCGGCGAAGATCACTTCCGGCCGCACGTGCTCATTGACGATCGGGCTCTTGCCGACACAGATCTGCTTCAGCTTCCTCGCGTGCAACCCTCGCGCCAACGTGAGGCTCATGTTCACGATCTGCTGGCCGATCCCGCGACCTCGATATCGCGGATCCGTGCCTAAATAGAAGATCTCCATGGCGCCGCGCGCGTTGTACCTCTGGAAGATGTCCACGCGCGACTCCACCTGATGACATGAGTTAACGCGATTTTTTATCACATTTCTCGCGCAATTTATCGTGCGAATTTTTTTATTAATTCGATGACTATGAGTGTGTTTATCTCACTCGATTTGATGATTCGACCGCAACACCGAAAGAAAAATGTCCGAAGGTAAGAAATATTTATTCGGTGGACATGCAGAGAGAAAGAGAGAGAAAGAGAGAAAATATCGTTTAAACTTTAATATACTTTGGGTTGAAATAAAAATGTCACTACTTTTAAAAAAAAAAAAAAAAACTGTTGTTAAATTTGACAAGCATGTAATGCTGAATATAGTCGAAGCTATTAGTACGGAAATGCGAATAGTGCAAGGTGTAATTATGCAAGGAAAAACACTTAACAGGACAATATGAGATAACGACGTGTGACACGAGGAATCATTTTGCACCGTCACGAACGACACTCCGTAAATATGGTGGAACACTGTAACAACTTGCGAAGATTAATTAACAACGCGCTAACAACGTAAAGCTCCTTGCGATAGTTGCGAAATTTACCGCTGTTTGCGAAAGATTTTCAACATTTCAAGATAAACTAGGACGCTCCTATCGTGGTCGTTAGCGATTAGCAAACTCACGTCGCCCAAGAAATCAAAAAAATCCCGACACGGGCGATGCTTGATGTTGTTGTTTATGAAAACTTGCAAGGGATCCGTCTCTCCCGGCTTGGTCGGCACCTGTGAACACATGGGAAATCGTGTAAAATAATAATCGGCGGGTGATTTCCGTTATATTCGGACGTGGTTTTTATTTCAAGGGGGTTGTGAGACGAAGAAATGAGTCTTGATAAGATTCCGATGAAATTTGCATCACGCACACGTTAAAATACGCGATCCATCCATTTCCGTGATGACGGTCGAAAGGCGAAACAGATACTGTTTCGCTTCTGATGCAAATTGGTTAAAAGAAATAGCCGACGAACGCGCGAAAATTTATATTAAATAAGCGGAAACGACGAACGTACTGTATCGCTCAACTCCAGTATCGATACACAGGAGGTTCCCCCCACACCGCAATTTGTGGGGAGGAAAACCTTACGTTACCGGGGGGAAACCCTATTCCCCATCTATCGATACTTCATCGATACTGCACCGATACGGTATCAATGCGGTATAGATGCTGTATCGTCCAACTCTAGAAGAGAGCCGTTACCCGCGGCAAAGAACGCACGATATACTTGCACACAACTTGTTGAACGCGACGGCGACGACACGGTCCGACCGATCGACCGCGATCACGGTGCAACCGTCCTTGGCGACCTCCCTGAGCACGAGCTTCATCTCCTCGGCCGCACCAGGTTCCTCGTACATGCCCATGCCGATTGCGACGCACTCGTGATGCATCGACATCTGCTGCACGGCGAGCGCGTCCTCCAGCCGGTCCCCGCTGAGGATTCTGTACTCGGTGCCGGTGGGATCGGTGCCGAGGCAGACGGGCATCCTGGAGCGGTCTGAAAGAAAAGCCCGGTATTTGCCGATCGATACACACACTACGCACTATGTTTATGCCCGCGTCTTGCGCATCGCACTGTCTCGGGCTTCCTCCATGATCCATCGCGCGCTGCGGATTCGACGATTCCCGCGTGACTCCCGACATCCGGCCGACTCTCTGCGTTACGCACAGGGAACTTTTTCGAATTTTCATATTTTGCTCTTTCGCGCCAGATTCGGCGTGAATCTCCGTTCGTCGTGACTCCGGCCGGTCGGATAATCGACGGGAGGAGTCCGAGAAACGTGTAATTCACCTACGTTTTTAATTTCCTTCTTTTTTTTCAATGTAATTTTTCGGAGCTTCCGGCACCTCCGCCACTTTACATTGCGACTGTCAAACTCTTGCTGGCCTTTACAAACAAACTTGAACAAGTCACCGATCTTTCTTCACGTTGAACAAAAATAGATAGGTTACATATATCGGGCTTCCCCGATTGATCGTCACCGTCGGACTGTAATTAACAAAGATTTTCACCGAGAATACCGCAAAAAAAATATCAAAATTCGAGAAAGGCTCTATTGTAAATAATTACTCGAAACTCGTTTGTATGTGCGCGCGCGCGAGCGTTTTCAATCGTCGACCACCGAAGGAGGTTGCGAATGACGTTCCTTTTCGTTTTCGTGATCCTCGCAGCTTAGGGCGCACCTTCGAAAATTGCTGTCTTTCACGATCGACGTGCGGAAAGCAGAAGCGATCAGCTTACTCGGACGAGCCGTTCGAGAGTATCTCGCGCATTTTTCCGCGAACGACTATATATCTTCGCCGACGAGGATGTAACGAGTTGTTATCTTGATACCACCGTGGAATTGCTGGGAACGCGAAAAAAAAATCGCGATTGTCGCCGGTACTTTATTGTGTGTACGTAGTTGCTTGATGACTACGAATGTTTGACGACGCGACCGCTTGATAAAGTCGTACGTACACGGTCGGGTCGCTTAGAAATATCGTTTGTTCATTACGACGCACACGTTGTATCGGCTTAGGAGCGTTTTACGCGGCATAAAATTATAGGCAAGTCCCATTATCGCCTTATCGTCGACAATTTTTCGCCAAGATAAACCAAGATAAACTTATTTGAAAAGTGTCTCCTTGAATCGAGGAGAAGCGAAGGCCAGGTGACCGACAGGAAACTACCTTTTATTTACATTACAAGAATATATTATAAAAATAGGACTCGTTGTAGTGATTTTATTACTTATTGTCTGATCAAAGTCATAATATTGTAATAAACAGAAAATTAATGTTTCACTAACGTTATTTCCAAGTCCAAGTTACGAGCAATTTTTTAAACTGTCGCGTTGACTTCAAATAAATGTCAGAGTAATACTGAAGAAAATATTTTTTGTAATGTTTAAAAATAATTTTTTTTTTATTTTTACCACATTCAGAAAAATCATATTATGAAACAATACATTTAAAATATAAGTGTGATATTACTAAGAAACGTTCAAAAAATATATATGAAATCAACATTCCTAAACGTTAATCCATCTTGCGAATAGCTTTTTCATATCCAAATTTTCGTCTAACATATTGTAAACTTCTTGGGTGCCTACAATCTAAAACCAATTGAAATTTGTTTGAAATTATGTATGATGCGTGTGTGTGTGTAGACGTTACTATCGTGTCAGTTTGGTATTAGTGGCGCCATCTTATATATTTTCTAAGGACTTATGAAACAATCATCGTAAATATTAGTGCAATATAAATATGAATAAGATGAATCTGCGCTACTTTCACCATATTTAACGGAGAATCTAATCAAGATAAAATTTTTTCTGCAAACTTTTCGTATCTTACTAGGCTTTTATATACAATTGCAAAGGTGCAAAAATGTTCTTTGAAATTTTCCTTATTGGAACAGACACATATACTCGATGTGTAACATCATGGAATATAACGATAAAACGACGAAGATTAGTACAATATTCATGGGATTAGAGAATTTGCGTTATTATTATCATACATCCGCATTTAATTGCATATCTTCGTGCACAATGTTGCGAAATATCACTCGCGTGTATTATCTAAAACTTCCGGCACTATTGTCGCTGACGACAACTAATTTTAACGATATCAGTGCGTATCAGAACATTATAAGTTCGTTTTTCCGCCGTATGACTGGTGCAGATAATCTGTAAAACGTCACATTAGAATATATATATCGATATCGACATACATACGCGTCAAAATTATAGATGTTATAAATTTCGCTCTCATTGATCCAGTAGTGGCTCATTTATTAATTACAATTTCTTTCGGTGATACTACTATTATATCATATACTATAATATACAATATTACATATTTATGTAACTTGGTGTTTGTTGGGTTGTTACAAGTAATATGTTACTCCCCGACTTTGCTTATAATAAAGATTATTATCAATTATGTCGTAATTGAATGTCGATAAAACGTTATCAATAAAACCAACAATTACAACATTGCGAATCTCGATCAAATCGAGACTTTATCACAGATCATAAAAACCGTCGAATCAATTACGACATGCGTAGGAACAAGATGGCGGCTTTCGATATATCGCACCTATCGATATGTAGTAGGGATGGGCAAAATCATCGATATTTAAGAAACATCGATGTTCGCTCGTCGAGGATACGTCGTACGAGATGTCGGATGTGCCGCTTGACTATCAAATAGTGAATTTTAAGTGTGTCTAGAGAAAAATTTAGGGACCCTTGAAATTCTCTATCCAACAGCCAATCAGTACACCCGACAACGCTCGTCGTACGACGCATGTAAAGCCCGTATCAGACTATGGATTGGAAATTGAGATTGAATTGAAATTTGACCAATCAGTGCAAAGTTCACTAAATTTCACTAAACTTAAGTTGTCTGATACGTACCTAAGACTGAACCAATTCCGGTCTACAATAGACATTTTAAGCCTTGAGCCTTAAGAAATTGACCAATCACAGTTGATTATTCCCTTCACACTCTCTCGACCGTGATTGGTCTCGATTTCTCGAGACTTAAAGCTTAAAGCACACATTGCAGACCAGGACTAATCGCTACGTCTGGACGCGCCTTGCGCGATTGCCGCACGGTGGCGCGCCTTGCGCATGCTCGGCTCGCGCGCGACAACCAAAATAAGATGGCCGACCAGCGAAATAAATAGAGCGCCGTCGTAAATAACAAACCGTCCGAAAACACGCTCCGCGACGGGCACCACGTTGATCCGCGCGTCTCTGCGTTCCCGCGCACGCCGACCGATCTCGGCCGCGCGCGTGCACGTTCGCCGCCGGGAGGTCGCGACACCCACCGATCAGCGTGTGCGCGGCGTGTGTGTATGTGTGAATACCCTCTCGACTTCCTTTCTGCGCGCTAAAACGCGCGACCGCTTCTCGCTTCCTCGTGGACTGGCGGAGGCGGCAGCGTGCGACGATTTCCGCGCGAGCCTCGCTCGCTCGCTCGCTCGCGCTCCCTCGCTCGCGCGAGAGGCCGCTGCTCTTCGTCGCGCACGTGACGACGCGCGCGCGGATCCGCGGTTTGTGTTGTGTCTCGAGTGAATCGTTCGGCCGAGCCGAAGGTGCCGCGAACGCACGCGGTGATAGCGGCGGCGGCGGCGGCGGTGGAGGCTGCGGGGGCCCCCATCGAAAGCGCCGTTTCGCTGCGGGGCCGTCGACGTCGGCAGGATGCGATCACGCGCCGCGGCGAGTGAGCTCGCGCCACGCCGGACGATCACCACGCGATCCGCCTAGCTCCTCATGCTAGTCTCGTCTTCCGAATTGCTTGGGGCACAGCATGAAGGAGATGCTCGGAGGGTGCTGTGTGTGTTCTGACGAGAGGGGCTGGACAGAAAATCCATTGGTGTACTGCGATGGACAGGGCTGCACCGTTGCCGTTCATCAAGGTAAAACCGTGGGCCCACGATGGGCAGTAGGAGTGTGTTTATAAGGAGTAAGAGTAAGAAATTGACTAATCGTATTTGAATGTAAGGAGAATAGTCAACTATGATTGGTCAATTCTTGTAAACATACTCCTACTGCCCACTGTACAGCCATGTTTTACATCCCTGTATTTTTCGAACTTACATGGAGAATCGACCGATCCTGTGTTGGTCTCAGCAGGAACAGGATGCAAGCAATACTTTTTCTTCTCTTTTTGCAGCTTGCTACGGCATCGTCACTGTGCCGACGGGACCGTGGTACTGCAGGAAATGCGAGTCGCAGGAACGCAGCGCGCGTGTGGTACGTAGAATTCCTTCCCTCTCTCTCTCTCTTTCTCTGCCGTTCGGAAGACACATGGGTAATTCATCGTCGTAATTAGTCTTTAAATTCAGGGATCTAACGGTAAGGACCAATAATCATTGATCGATCGCATGTGTTTTCTGAAGGCAGTCATTATTTTCTTCTGCGACTTACGTATAAAAGTTATTTAGAATCGCCAATCATGTGTGTAACGGCACAATAATGTAAATATTAATATAAATATTAACGTCAACTATATGATAACAATAGAAAGTACAAGTACTCTTGGGACACGCTTTACCAAATACATAATTTGCGCAGCGCTGCGAATTATGCCCGAGCCGGGATGGAGCCCTCAAGAGGACCGATCAAGCTGGCTGGGCGCATGTCGTGTGCGCTCTCTACATCCCGGAAGTTCGATTCGGTAACGTGACCACGATGGAACCGATTATACTGCAGCTTATCCCTCCGGAAAGGTTCAACAAGGTAAAAATAGAACACCCACCGTCAGGGCAGAGTTTCGCTTCTAAGAAAAAAAAAAAAAAAGACAAATATTACCACTCGTGCTGTATGCTATTATGTTGTCACACTCGTGTTGTTTGTCACGTCGTTTGTTTCTTCTCTCATTCATCGCACCACGTAAATCACAAATGAAATCATTTCAGTCGTGTTACATCTGCGAGGAACAAGGGAGGGGCAACAGAGCAAACGTGGGAGCGTGCATGCAATGTAACAAAACAGGCTGCAGGCAGCAATTTCACGTCACATGCGCGCAGGCCCTGGGCTTGCTCTGCGAGGAAGCTGGCAATTACCTCGACAATGTGAAATACTGCGGATATTGTCAGCATCATTACTCGAAATTGGTTAGTAATTTTTTGTATTTGCTTCTGCATCTCTCTCTCTCTCTCTCTCTCTCTCTATATGTATGTATCTCTCTCTAAAGCTTGGTCCACAATGTACTCTTTGCGTCTTGTTCCCTATCTTTCTTCTATGAGAACATTCCGCTTATGGAAAAGAGAGACAGAGAGCAAGAAAACAAAGAGCACATTGTACAAGGTGTACAACTTAATTCGGTGCCTTTTTTTCATGAAATTCAAAGTTTATTTACAATAAATCAAGTGCGAGTTTAACGTTCGAGAGAATTTCCATTATTTTCTACGACTTTACTGCAACTATCGGGCGGCTGATGAGTGCCTGTCCCCGCGGGGAAAAACTCGGCGGTTTTGACTCGATCAAAGTCATCAAGATGCTTTCTCGGACCTCGTCGACTGTTTTTTTTTAAGATGCGTATCCGCCATAGATGATGTTGAAGCGACCGAAATAGGCGGTGATCCGACGGGCCCGGATCTGGCGAATAAGCCGCACGAGGGAGAATTTCCCAGCCCGATGTACAGACGAGAGATCCTTCGTCCCTCTTGCGGTATGGTGACCGCGCGTTGTCGCCGGTAAAAGGTCTTTTCGCAAGTTTCATGGGTCACAGCACCTTCGCCCAAAGCGGAACAAATCATCTAACGGTAGACCGAGCAGCGTTTTTATTCGATTGGGGTGCAAAAATGGACGCACTACCTCGGCGGATGCTTCTCTTCGAGCAACATCGTTGATAACTACCGTTTCCTGTGGTTACATCGGCAAGGCCGTCGTCAACTATTACAGTGTTTCTCAAAGCTTAAGGCGCTTGTCGGCACTTTCGAATCACCGTAGGACGGGGAGAGAAAAAAAACATGTTTAAATTTGAACCAGAGGTTATTAAATGCAAAGGCACCGAATCAATTTGTACACCCGATAGATCAGGATCTTGATGGAGGTGGCGCGCGATCGTGTAAACACGCTCTCTCGACTCCCACTGCTCTTTGCAGAAAAAGGGCGGTAACGTAAAGACAATACCGCCGTATAAACCGATACCAACGGCTGACAACGGCTCGTCGGACTCGTCGCCGGAGAAGGAGGCGGAAGCGCCGGTTAAAACGGGCAGCGGCAAGCGGAAGAGCTCCGGCTCCAAGTCAACGGCGAATTCCAAAAGTAAATCGAATGCTAGTCCCAGTTTAGAGATAAACGGCGTTGCCGCGGACGACAAGAGTGGCAGCAGCGGTCGCAATACGCCCAAAGATAATTCCACGAGTTCCAGCAAGTTCACGACCTCCAACTTCGTCGAGACGATCGTCACGCAGTCGGAGAGCGTGTTCGGGCACGACGGTGCCGCTTCCACCACCACGGTAGCGGCGGCGGTGGCGGCGGCGGCGGCGGCGGCCGGCGCGATCAAGACGGCCGCCGGCGGCGCCAACAGTGCCGCGCACAAGAACATCGGCCAGGTCAAGTCGTCCAACTCGTCCACCGGCAAAGTGTCGAGCCACACTAGCAAAAAGAGGAAGACCGGGGCGCGCACGCCGACGGTAATAGGGAACGAGAACTCGAATCAGTCCGCCAGCTCGGAGGCCAGCGGCTCGGTCGTGATCGCCGTTAATTCGGTGGTGCAGCAGGCGGTACCGAGTAATAACGTACAACAGCAACCGACAATCACTGAGGCCACCAGCCTGAGCACCACGACGGAGCCGGAAAAGTTGAAAAAAGTGAGCTTTTCTCACGCACATACAGGGGAAAAAAAAAGAAATGAACCGATAGCCTTCGCAGCGGAACGTTTATTTTTTTCATAACTGTTGACCGTTGGAATTGTTTCTTTGTTGCGTCGTGTGCGATTGGATCCTTCAGATCTGAAAGAATAACGGCCGGATCTCAGATCTCGGAAAACAGTTCCAACGGTTGCGAAATAAACGTTCGGCTAAACCGTGGCCAGTGGTGTAACTGAATTCCTCGTCGCCCGGGGGGACCAGATTCGGTTGTGGGGACAGAAAGGTCCCGGCAGGAGGTTTCTGCTCGGTCGCTTCCAGTTGTCTCGGCCAAGTTTTAAGGAGGTTCGAGCGTCAATCCCGGTGTACAATAGGTATTTTTTAAGCCTTAAGAAATTGACCGATCACAATTATTCTCTTCACATTGCGATTGGTCAATTTATTAAGGCTTCAAGTTTAATGCGCCTTCTGTAGACCGGGACCTGCTCTCTCATCAAGGACTAATGTATTAATAAAATTGTTCGAAATGACAAAAAAAATTCTGCGACAATATTAGTAGGGTGAAATTCGTAAATGCCATGATATGCAGTCGACGTTTTTATTTTGAAAATTAACGAATATTTAGAAAATGATAAAATGAAGGTCGCAGTGCTCTCATTTGATGTAAGTACCAATAGTGAGAGAAAAGAAATGTGAACATGAAATATATTCGTTATCATATTTGGCACATGGACCGGTTTAACTTAAACTGGGAGTGCATAGATGCTATGTTAAAATAAATAATAAATAATAGAGATACAAATTTCACTATAAGATTTACCTCAGATCTGGTACTAACTTACTGTATATGTGACGTTTCTACTCATATATTGTCAATTTCACGAGTATTCTCATCGGTAGGTCTAAATTCCTCCTCGACTAGATGGTCAAGTTTTCTAACTGCTTATTTTATCATCAGCAGTTTTCGAAGATTCTCACAAATCTGTCAAATTGGGAGAAACTCGTCGTATCGTAACGTTTCTCCGCACGTACTATTATACAAATTCACGATTAACGTCAACTTTTATATCACACGTACGTTATAGGTTTCTTCGTCTACTTAAACGCTCGAACCCCCTTAACGCAGCTAAACGTTCACACACGCGTGCGCGTTCTCAGTCGCTATAACGGAAATATCATTTCTTATCACCCAGTCTTTTTATCTGGTCCCTATTCGATTGCAGCAACTGAGTTTGTTTTCTTTCTACCTTTTTGTTCTTTTTTTTTGGTTCTCTTCTTTTTCGCGCGCATAAAACACGCTCGTCGATTCTCGTACACTCTTTTTCCGGCTTACATCCTTCTAACTGATCGATTGTGCAGGTGAAGGTCGAGAGTCCGATTCAGTCGTCCTCGGGGACGCCGATCGCCAACACGGAGGCGGCGAGCACCACACCTGTGATAATGGCGGTGACGCAGACCCAACCGTCGGTTCTCACCCAGCAGTCACCGACCACCTCCTCGTCGAACAGCATAGTCGTCTCCGTGCCGTTGACCGCTACCGCACTGCCCAATACGGTTCAGAGCGTGGTGACGAGCGCGCCCACCCTCTATCAGCAGCTGCAGCCGAGCATAAGCACGACGGCCGCCAATCCTGAGCCACGGAGCAGCGCGATGGCGTGCACCGAGAGGTTCCCCGCGGAGGAAGTGCCGGTAAAACGGTCCCGGTAAGCCGTCCAATCGGAATGTTAAGAGTGACACGGCGTAGTAAAGACTCGGAGGATCCCTTCTACCTTGTGATCTGGAAAGAAGGCATTTTTTTGGGGGGGGGGGGGGGCGATTTTCGTTCCGGCAAAGCGAAATAANAGCGAAATAAGACGGACGAACCGTTCCTGTCGCGTGATATTTTCAAAATGGCGGGGGCCAGGAGCGGGGAAACAACTTAGCCCGCTTTCACCACGATCGTCGGGCGTTTTTTCTCGAAATAATCGCTGCAAACGGTCGGGTAAAACATCCGCATCAGGACAGGAAAAAGAAAACGAGAAAGAAACAAACGCAACATCGATGTGTGTAATTAATGGAAGAACTGTTCGAAACGTACCCCCGCCTTTTCCAGGTCGCAGTCGTCGGACAAGCAGGAGAAGGTTCGCAAGCCGAAACGCGGCGCGTCCAACAACCAACAGCCGTCGTTGCAGCAGCAGTCGCAGACGACCGCCTCGTCGTCGTCCATCGTGAGCTCCGTGCCGAGCGCCGCCACGGTGATGACGACGTCCAAGAGAGGCGGCAGAAACAATCACCAGACTCCGCCGCCGGCGGTCACGGTGGCCCCGGTGCCGTCGATAATACAGGGCCCCACGTCGAGCGGCGGACACTTCAGCGGCGTCGGCACGGGCACGCTCATCAACGCTATCGGGCCGGCCGCCACCGTGAAGGAGTCGCCGCCCAGCAGCCCCGGCTCGGAAAGTATGAGCAGCAGCGGCCCGGGGAGACGGAAGAGGAAGATGAACGTCACCGCCGCCGTGTCGACGCCGTCCGCGTCGACCACGCCCACCACGGTCGCCAACACCGCGTTGAAGGAGGAGAACAACGTGAAATTGTAAGACCGGCCGAACACTCTCGTTGTTGTCGATTTCGAATGTTTATAAACGTGATTTATGACGTACAGCACGCTACTGGAGAAGTGAACGGGCTTTTCCGTATTTTCCCGATATTTTTCGCATTTTTACATTTCGCATGAAAGTGCGTCGAGTATCGAAAATACTGACTGGATTGTTCCGACGGCGCTGCTCGTCCCGGGACGCAGAACGGTAGCTTCACTTCGAGCGATTATCGTTTCAGGTTTCAAAACGGAGTGAGCGCGCCGCACATGCTGGGGAATCAGTTGAATCCGACGTCGACGATGGCGCAGAAGATGTCGGACACACTCTCGCAGGAACTCGAGGCTCACTCGATCTTCACGGAGGCGAGCAACTCCAATACGAACCTGGTCGGGCCGCAGCTGCACAGTCGAGTGATCGCATCTGTACGTACCACCCGATGGATCGGGATGTACCGGGACGCTCGTTTTCGACTATCAGACGAATATATAAACGGTCGTTAATCGCAGCCCATTAAGCGGGCTTCACAATGAGAATTCAAGGCGTGAGATTTTAGAAATCGACCGATCGTAATTGATTTTTCTCCTATAATCCGACCGTGTTTGGTCAATTTCTCAAGCCTTGCGCCTTGAATTCTCACTGTAGACCTCGCTTTAGTCTCGGCCTACATTAGATCTGCTTTAAGCTCGAAACCTTGAGAAATTAGCCGATCACAGGTCGATCATTCTTCTCACATTCGACTGTGATCGAGTGAATTTCTTAAGGATTTCTCAGAGCTGAAATTCTCATCGTAGATCGCCCGCTTTATGAATCCGCCATTAACGAATCGGAAACTTTCTCACGCAAAGCAGATACGGTCCAGCCAGTCGAGCGCACCACCTACCTCGTTCTCCTCGGTCTTCACCGCGAATGGCAATAACGCAAACGCTAACACCACGGCCGGTACCAGCGGCACTTTGGGTGGCGGTGCGATCCCGCAATCGCTGGATCAGCTTCTGGAGCGACAGTGGGAACAGGGCAGTCAATTCTTAATGGAACAAGCCCAGCATTTTGATAGTGAGTGTACGACGAGGAAATATCAGTGCTTACAATCGCATGGGTTTGACTGACGAATTTGTTCGCTCTACGTTCTTTTTTTTTTTTCCTTTTTTCTATCGACTACGTATTTCTATTTTTCTTTTTTTCTTTTCTGTCTGAAGAAGTTGCATCATAATAAATTCCTTTCTCATTGTGTTAGTCATATTTTCCAGGAGGATTAGCATGTTTTACGTTACGTTTGTGTATTTTGGTTACTTGATACTTTCCTTCGGTTTCTCAGAGCGACATCTCACTCAAGACAAATAAGAAAATGGCGGTATCTTCGCTCGAAGTGACTCCGTGGTCACTTTCTTCCTCGAGTGAGATTTCACTCGAAAAATTTGAGAAAGTAAAAGCTCAGTTCTTCCCTAACATTGCTTATGCCTCTGATATAGAGTGACGATGAATGTCCCGTGTCGCTTGGTACAAACTTGAGCGAGCGAAATCTATTGTTGCAGTCGCGTCTTTGCTTTCCTGTCTACACCAGTTGAGAGCCGAGAATCTTAGGCTAGAGGAACATGTAAATAATCTCCTGCAGAGGAGAGACCACTTGTTGGCTGTGAATGCTAGACTCGCTATACCATTGACGACCCAGCCTAGTTCACATCCAGGTTAGTTCAATTAACTACTTGGCGTTGCACATAACAAACGATAACAATCTACAATTACTTGACTATGGTACATCACAAGGTTGCTCTGCATTTCTGTGCAACTTGAGGTGAAACCTTGAAAAGACGAGGGTTTCGCCGCCAAGAAATATATCTCGCATCTCAGACCACCCGAGGAAATCTCCCTAGCTTAAAGCGTGCCAATCTCCGAATGATTTCCCAGTGAATAACATACATCCGACGGTGAACCCGTCTCACCCGAACGTCTCGCATT
This sequence comes from Dinoponera quadriceps, assembly GCF_001313825.1. Lineage (NCBI taxonomy): Eukaryota > Metazoa > Arthropoda > Insecta > Hymenoptera > Formicidae > Dinoponera > Dinoponera quadriceps. The sequence continues at coordinate 683,691 of NW_014559346.1, forward strand.
CGGAGGTGCCGCCCGGCGCGCCGGCCCCGGTGCCGAGGGTGAATCGCGAGGCGCGAGTCAACAACACGTACATGCCGCACTCCAGTTCGGCCGGTCATCCGACGACATTGGAAAACGGCCTACCGCCGGATCCCTCTCCGCCAGCGGCGGCCTCGCTGTCGCAGTATCAACACCGAGGATCTCTGGTTGCCCCCCAACCGAGTCCCACAATAAGGTAAGGACATGCGGGGGAAAGATATGTCGATATATAATGGAGTATTTTTATCAAACCCACGTGTATGGCCCGTTCTTTATAGCTGCATTGCAGAACTGGTGCAACAAGTTGAAGTGAGAGAACATACACTTGTCTCGCTTCGACTCGTTGCACTGGTTCGGCAGTGCAGCTGCACAGAACGGACCGATAACTTGCCTCTTCATTCTCGACGAAACAGGCACAGTCCAGCCGCTGGTGGGTACCTTCAAGGTCAGCCAAGCAATATAGTGTCGCCGGCGCCGGCGAACACTTCCGGCGTGGTGCGGAACTCGTCTGTCACGCCGGACCCATTGCGCGGAGTACCGAGGTTGGCATCTCTTCGTTTCGTTCGTATTTCTACACTAGGCTCTCTCGACTTTATTTATATAATACGAAACAATTGGTGTTGCAATACATTTGAGAGAAAAAGAACGTACTACAGTTACGTATATATTTGTATTTATCGTTTATCTCTCTCTTTCAGATCGGCGGCGCAGTCGTCGAGCAGTTACATGCCGGCGATGTATCAGCCTACCATGCCGAGTCTGACCGGCAATCAAGTCGGCAGCGTTCACAATCTCCATTCGCACGGGCCATCGCCGACCAGTCACGGGCCGTCGAGCAAGCCCAGCTGAAGGTAGATAGAAACTCGGCGTGGCGACCATAAATCTTACGAACGTGTTCGCGCGTACGAAACTCACTGCCACATGCGTAGAAGAGAGCATCTCCAAGGAGCAACCCACCAGTACCGGTGTCGCGAACATCATACTATAGAGAGAGAGACCTAACGCTGCGCTTCTTCGCGGAACATTGACTGACTGATGTGTGTACATTTTCTATCGCCGTTGTTTGCGCCCGGCAATCGTTTTTTCTTACTCGCGACAAATCTCGCGTCTCTTCGACGACATCGATCGCGGTTCAACAATTTACACACACACACACACACGCACCCTCGATTTGTGTACGTGTATATATATGTAGATATATGTCAAATACACGTACATGGATACATATATGTAAATATATATGGGTGTGTGTGCGCGCGTGTATGTGTATATACATATATATATACATACACGTTCATATTCTCCATATCTTTTCATACAATCCCGAAGAAACTGTCATATATATATATATATACACACATATATATATATATATATATATATATATATATATATATATATGTATCAATGATGCACGCAAGGCTGTTATATTCTGTGTGCATCTGCATTTGGTGGAGATTTTATCGCAGATCCTCTGAACTATAATAATACTAGAGTGCACATTAAAATTCCAAAAGTGACGAGTGAGAGAAAGAAGGTCTCAGTGAAATCCTTCTTTCTCTCATGTACAATCTAACACATGAAGAACTTTCTGCCCATTTTTGGCCGCCCACGACTGGTAATAGATTGCTTACCGATAGGAAAATGATACTTTGAGTATTTCCAAATAATTTATGTTATCCGTCGTTCATGACGGAGAGGTTCCTTATACGCCGAGAAATTTAATGAAAAATTGCATTTATTATTTATTTCTCCGCGATGCTTCAAAGAGTGGTGTGTCTCCGAGCAGTTTTCATGTCGTGGGGATCGCGTCTACGAGGTATTTTGATCCTCTAACGACGATCTTTCATTTCAACCGAGTCTCGTTACTAGTCATTAAGGGCTTGGAATTCATGTAAAAAAAAAGTGGGCGAGACTTTTGCTTTCCCAAAAAGGGCCGATCATTCTAAATTGCCGCGAATCAAGGCTACTCCCGGACACTTACTTTGGCCATCCTCTTCCGATGACATCAAAAAAGGATAGCCGCAGCGAGTGTCCAGGAGCCTTAATGTTAGTCCATGTCTACCGTATCAGCCAACCCTGTTGTTTCACCACACGAAGCTCTACCGGTATACGCGTAGCGCTGAGAATCAAAGTCAAATATAGTCTGATATTCCAAATATAGGAGGTTATAGAAAAAGGACACGAGGCAACTTTTCCTCTCCTTCTAACGACGAACTGCGTTGTATTTGCCATATTGGCAACTTTATTGGCTGAGTTAACCCTTTGCACTCGAGGGCTCCGGAGTGGAGCCATTTAAAATTTGTCTTCAAACTCGAGGGCTCCGCTATGGAGACAATGCAAATAACTTTCAGTTCATAACATAAGGACAAAGACAAATCGTAAAAACTATTGTGTATAGGATATTCTGCTCTTGCTATTTGCATTTGAGTTTGAAGAGTTTGAAGACAAATTTTAAATGGCTCCGCTCCGGAGCCCTCGAGTGCAAAGGGTTAATAGAAGATTGAATTAATCGGAGCTTAATTCGTGCAAGTGACCCTCAATGTAAGATACAAAAAGAAGTCACTATATTTCGTCCCAAACGATCGTTTAATAAGAAGCTAAGCATTGTATTGTAGCTGAATATTGTAACTCATAATAGCGAAAGGGTGAAACTCGTGTTCTACCTGTAGAGCTTACTGGAACGATTCAACGGGGAAGGCTGATCTCTATCAATCTGATAACATTGCTTATATATTAGGGGTACCCATAAGTAACACCGCTCTTTTGGATACTTTATACAAAATTTTATACTATTTAACATTTAGCTCTTTCAAAATTTCACAATAAACACACTAAATGTCAATAAATTTAATTAGTATATAAGTTGTATGTGTAATAATAAATCACATCCACGAGCACGGTGGTAATGTTTGTTCGATCTGAAAAAAAAATGACACTACTTATGGGTACACCTAATACATTCGATGTGACAACTGTACAAAATGTCGGCTGTGAATTTGTGAAAAAAAGAGATCGCAATCTTGCACTATCCCCCTCTTTCCCTCCTTTCTTCCCCCTCCAACCCCTCTCTCTCTCTCTCTCTCTCTCTCTCTCTCTCTCTCAAATGTGCAAGTTTTTTACATAAAGATTACATGAAAAAAATAATATTCTCTAATATTATTATAGTTCAATGCATGGATCTCGTCATCTGAATGAAAGCGTCATGATTTTGCGTCGTATCGGGTGTTCATCATTGTTCTTTCACCAATTCAATTGCTTTTACCTGTTTTTTTTTAACCTGTGTGCGCGTGCGATTTTACGAATTACGATGTACATTGCAACCGGAGGCTCAATTAAAGTTAGAACGCATAGCGACATAAAAAAAAAAGGAGAAAAAAAGAGAAGGAAGAAGTTATTTCGAACTTCAAACGAAGAAGCAGTTGGGAAGACACTTATGGGTTTCCCCATCTGATAGATATTTATATAACGAGCTTCGGCAAGAAGTGCAACTTTCAGCCAAATTTCGGAATGTACGCCCGCGGCATGATTGACTTTGATTGTAGATGGCGCCATTTTCCCCTTTGTCTGAAACATTATTTGAAAAAAAAAAACTTCTCCTTTTCGAGATATATTGAATAAAAAGGTCTACCCTGTATATGTAACTTTTTCGCGCAATCGTATCACTTCATACACATCGTAGTTGCGATAGAGGATCCTATCTCGATTTATGATCATGATTTGGCCGCTCCTGATGCAGAGCTTCGCGAGCCTCAGTTACACGCTTGGGCGGCAGGGAAAGTAGACCGTATATCCCGAAATTTGGCCGAAAGTTGCATTTTCTGCCGAGGCCTGATTTGTAACACACGCGTCGAGATTTACAATTATATTACGATTTACGCTGTAAAACGCGATGAAATCCTTACAAATGTAAATTTTCTCCAACGAGGAGACGGTATCCCTTTCCCCTTAATTCTCAAATCAGGCGTGTCTGAGACACTCTGCTTCTCTCTCTTTTGTGGGCATCATCGTATGTGAACAGTAAATCTACAGATGTACAAATTTTAGATCGTAAGTTAATCTACCGCGCTAAAAATAGCAATAATACAATAGGTGTACATTCGGACGAACTGCGTGTATATTTCCGGTGGTGCGCGACGACAAAATTTTTTTCTCTCGTGAAGGACACACGTGACCGGAAAGGAAAAGAAGGAAGGAAGGAAAAGAAATAGATTCATTCGGTTCCACTTGTCGAAGCTCCTGTTTCTTCGGAAGTAAAAATATGCGCGCCAGAAATTAACCAAAATTAAGCCGTAAAATAAACACGAGGAAATCATGGGAAAAGTTAAGAGGAAAGTCTACGGATAACTGAAGAGTGCTGTGCAGCTTTTACATTGCAAATAAATAATGTAATATTTTTACATATAGAGATTACATATGGATGATAATTTATGCATGATGTTGCGCCCCATTTAAATTTACCACATAAAATTTACACAAAGGTCATAGCGCAGAAATTAATGAGGGATTTATTTCCATGTCTACCATTAATCTCTCGTGTCCACGGCCTTTACAAATGTGACCTGACGTCATATATAAATCATCATCATCATATA